>NC_050178.1:22396650-22429150 GCF_008315115.2 Sander lucioperca | reverse complement strand
AAAAGGCCATTTGACCGAAAAAACGTGGCGATTTCGCCCTAAATCAGTCCCTCCAGAAAAATTTGATTATGAGATCTCATAATTCAACGCATAATCAGTCAAAGTCTGCATATTTATGCGGGAGCCGCATTTTTTCAAATACGCCGCACTTTCGCCGCATGATTTGCCGATTTCTGCGCAAAATATGCGGGGCTTGCATGATTTCATAATACCCGCATTTTCGTTGCAAAAAAGTCACATATATCTTAGCAGGAAGTTGAAAAATGTTGCGTTTACTTCACACACGAGCAGCCGTTTTCCCCTGTTGCCATGGGAACGTTATGAAGTGACATAATTACGCGACGTGAACATCATCAAAAAGCTGCAAACCCCGCGATGAAGCCGCGATGAAACCGCCGTTTTTGCAAGTTCCCGCAATTTCATCACATAAAATTGCATAAAAAGCCCCCATATTCCATCACATTTTTTAAAGAAAACGTGCCGCATAATCAAGGATTTTAGCCGCAACAATCACAAAAAACCTTTTTCTGGTAGGACTGCTAAATATTCTTTTAAACTAAAGTTTGACTCGGGTACATTCACAAAAATACCCTAGGTTGCGTTTTGGCGAGAGTTGTGCTTTAACGATGGCTCAGTTCCATCTAGTGTCCCAGTAAGATATTATATATTATAACTATATATACAACACCAGGACCTCTCCTACGTGGAACACAGCCATCATTAATGGTTATTAATACACCTGAGCTGTTCCTACTATGACATGTCCACATGTCTGCTGTTATAAAGGTCTATGAGTGTAATTTGATCAGTTTTTATATGGAGATATCGATCAGTGCAGCTTTAATCAGTTATAGCGTAGGTGTCGAGGTGTCTCGTTGCCTTGGTGAACTTGACAAGTTTGTCGTTACTGCTCTGTAGAAAGTCAACGAAATATAGCAAGTCTTTTCTAACACGTTACGGTTTATCGAGTCTATTTACGGATATTTGGGTCAGACTGCATCTGGGATATTCTACTTTGAAATGACATATTTTTCATTTTCTTTATGTTTAAGTGTTTCTTAAAGGTCCTTTGACATGCTGCTTTGTGGATGCTTTTATATATGTAATGTATGTATGTATGTATCCTCTGTATGGGGGCCATTTTAGGACATTTCAGACTCAGCTTGTCAAACTCAGCTCAGCTGTACATCAGTTAGCTACAGCTAGCATGTTAGCATGCAACTATTGGATGCTAACATACTTGATCTTTAGCATGTTCCCATCCTGCACCAGTTCCATTCCTGGTAGTGTTACGTTGGCTAAAAGACCGTAAACTATTTTACCACAAGGTCCATGAGAAGGTGTGCTGAAGCTTTTGATTGGTTGATTAATCTCACAGTCAAAAATGAACTTTCAATCTCAGCTTTAAGCCAACGTAGATGAGATAAGGACTTCTCCCCCCTCTGTCGACGCACACACACACACACACACACACACACACACACACACACACACACACAGTGCGTTTCACTATCTTTGTGGGGACCCGTCATTGACATAATGCATTCCCTAGCTCCTCACCCTAACCTTAACCTAATTCTAACCCTAACTTGTCCAGCATTTTGGACCCACAAAGCTGTTGGGAACCCACAAGTGTGCTGGACTCCTGGTTTTTGGACCCCACAAATATAGTTAAACAAGCCCACACACACACACACACACACACACACACACACTGGCTCGATGCACACACCAGTGCAGCAGTAGAAACATCAGGCCTCTACGTAGCTACAGAGAAAGCTCTGCGTGGAGCCTCCACAGAACCATGAACCAGGCTTATTTTCTGTAGTTTCTGCACCGTTACTGTCTGCTGCAGCGTCACCAGGGCTGCAGTAGCTTCAGCTGCAGGTTTACGAAAATTATGAGAGTGTAGATTGAGTTGGCTTTCATTTCATATATCTACTATTGTGATTCACATTAGTTAATTTCACGTTTGTGCAGAGAATGACCGCCAAGCAGCTGTGTTGATGTTGTTCCTAGGTCACCCGCAACACAGACGGGGTGAATTTATGACCAAAACATTACGTATTCTTGTGCTTTTGTACGTCAGTCCCTCCAGGAAAACGTGATTATGCAATCCCATAATTAAATGCATAATCAGCCAAAGTCTGCATATTTATGCGGGGGCCGCATTTTTTCAAATACGCCGCACTTTCCGATTTCCACGCAAAATATGCGGGGCTTGCATGATTTCATAATTCCCGCATTTTCGTTGCAAAAAAGTCCCATATATCTTAGCAGAAAGTTGAAAAATGTTGCGTTTACTTCACACAAGAGCAGCCATTTTCCCCTGTTGCCATGGGAACGTTATGAAGTGACATAATTACGCGACGTGAACATCATCGAAAAGCTGCAAACCCCGCGATGAAGCCGTGATGAAACCGCAATTTTTGTAAGTTCCCGCAATTTCATCGCATAAAATTGCATGAATATCCCACATATTCCATCACATTTTTTAAGAAAACGTGCCGCATAATCAAGGATTTTTGCCGCAACAATCACAAAAAAACTCCCCATTTCTCTGGAAGGACTGGTACGTGGGTATATGGAAATCCTGGAGCTTTTCCTGGTGGGTATATATGGACGTATACCTGCATATCCTGTAGGCTACACCACTGGATGTCCTTCAGTCCACACACTCAACAGACTGATCTGTGACAGACTGCAGTGGTGCCCTGTCGTGTTCTGCACCAAGTCATCAGCAGTATGTAGAAACATGTGAAGACTTTGACCGTGACTCAATGAATGAAGTCCGTTCTTGTAATGAAATTTTTTTTAAGAGAATAATATAATCTACTGACCTCATTCACATCTCGTCTCGTCTCTTTTTGTTTGACACACACAGACACACACGCACACAGACAGACAGACAGACACATACACAGAGAGACAGACAGATTAAGGCATGGATACCCGACCTGAGCCCGACGGTACCCGACGGGCCGGGCCGGGCCGGGTTCGGACAGATATTTAGAAATGATGGTCGGGTTCGGTTCAGGCTCGGTCACATCAGCGTGATAAGGCATTTGTTGTAAAATGGTGCTGCGGCTCCTTTAAGAGAGGTGTGTGTGTGTGTGTGTGTGTGTGTGTGTGTGTGTGTGTGTGTGTGTGTGAGACAGAGGTGTGGACTCGAGTCAGACTCGAGTCATGAATTTGATGACTTCAGACTCGACTCGACAAAATGTACAAAGACTTGCAACTCGACTTGGACTTTAACATCAATGACTCGTGACTTCACTTGGACTTGCACCTTTTGACTCGAGAAGACTTGCTACTTCCCACTGGGGAAGAAAATGTTCACACGGCCGCGCCGCTCTCAGTTTATCTGCATCTGTGAAAAAAATATGCACCACCTGTATGCATGCAGAGAGCACGCGCGCTGCCTGCACGACATCCAATCACTGTAGTCCCACGTTGTTTTGATTCGACAGCATCTAAGCAGGCACACTGCAAGACAGCCAATGAAGCACAAGCAACAACGCGCCAGTTGGCAAAATGATACCGAAGATAGTTTCGTTTGGTTATAACAATTACGAGGTAGTCGACAAAAAAAGAGTTGCAATTTGCAAAACATGCGGGTTACAAGATTACAGACGGAGCTGCCACAACGTCCAACTTTGTTCGACACCTGAAGTTGCACAAAGAAAGGTAAGTTTTGAACGAATGCTAAGCACCTTATCGGATGTATGTACCGTAACTTACTAGCTGCTGCATATTTACTGTCTCAACGACACAGTAAACGCACGTCTCCCTTGCTGGTTCATGCTTACAAAAATAGGGATTTTTGAACCCTGATTATATGAGGTACATGAGTGTAGCACACTCAGATGGAAAACCTCGCCAACATCATGTCAACGTCCGTTTTAAAGTAAAGTTACCATAACACACAGTCACAGTAGATCCACCATTAGCCTTCCCTTTTCATTTCAGGGGTTGTATTCGCTATAACTACCGCCTCGCTATACATTATCCCGCTTATTACATGGCTACCTACCAAATAAATCATTACTTTGACACAAAATATTGATTTTAAAAAGGAGTTTATTGATTTAAAAGCGATTGTATTGCTTCCGCTAAACCGAACTGCGTCCATAGCAACGCTCTGTTTTCATGGCAACGGTCTGTTATCAAGAAATAACAGACCGCATTCTACATTGGAATTCAACCAAGCCATGTAATAAAATAAAATAACGATTATAGTAGTAATGTTCAGAGATGCAATAGATTATTATAGTGCAGTTCTTAACTAATGGGAATATTGTTTAGCTTATTTTTGGTTTAATTTGGTTTAGTTTAGTTATTTAATTTATTCAATTATTTTGTTTTGCTATACTTTTCATGCCAACTTGCCATGGCCCCCCTAGCACCCCCTCGCAGCACCCAGGGGTCCCCGTCCCCACTTTGAAAACCACTGCTATAAAGCATATGACTTCAGTTTCTTGAGAGAAAGGGCTTTCGTATGACTTTAGAAGCAGTGAAAATATTCTTAATATTGCATACACTGAAACTGAAATGACTTGAAATGACTCGAAACGAAAATGGTAGGACTTTGGACTCGACTTGAGACTTGTTGGCTTTGACTTGTGACTCGACTCGGGACTTGCCTCATCTTTGACTCGACTTGACTCGGGACTCGAGGGCAAAGACTTGTGACTTACTTGTGACTTGCATAACAATGACTTTGTCCCACCTCTGGTGTGAGATAAACTCCAGACTGAAAGCCGAGTTCATTCATCTGCGCACCGGAAACGGGATTTTAACCCCGACGTTATATACCGTCGGCCCTGGAGGTAACGAGTCTCCCTGGTGTTCTGATCACGGTCAGAAACAAAGCGATCAGGAAAGGTTAACACGTTGAACATTTTAAATTAAACAGCTGATTAACGTGAGCTTGTTGCCCCGTGTGAGCTGATGACCTCATCTGTTGACATTTCTGAATGCCTTCCAGTTGTTTAATAAAAGCTTTCACACAAACACACGTACATGTGTCATTAGTCTGAGAAAAAAACAACGAGATCTTAACTGTGTCGGGCTCGGGTTGGGTTCGGACTGAAAAATTCGGCCCGATCCAGGTTCTAAGACAGACAGACACACAAAAACAGACAGAGACACACACACACAGAGAGACACACACACACACAGACAGACACACACACAGAGACACAGACACACAGAGAGACACACACACACAGAGACACAGACAGACACACACACAGAGACAGACAGACAAACACACACACACACAGAGACACACACACACAGACAGACACACACACAGAGACACAGACACACAGGGAGACACACAGACAGACACAGAGAGAGACAGACAGACACACAGACACACACATGCACAAACACACACACACTCCTCAAATTGCATAAATATCCCACATATTCCATCGCATTTTTTAAGAAAATGTGCCGCATAATCAAGGATTTTAGCCCAAAACAATCACAAAAAAACTCCCCATTTCTCTGGAAGGACTGGTACGTGGGTATATGGAAATCCTGGAGCTTTTCCTGGTGGGTATATATATATATATATATGTGTGTATATATGTGTGTATATAATATATGGACGTATACCTGCATATCCAGTATCACACTGACTCAATGAATGAAGTCCGTTCTTGTAATGAAGTTTTTTTTAAGAGAATAATATAATCTACTGACCTCATTCACATCTCGTCTCGTCTCTTTCTTTATCTTGAAGTTTCACAAAATCTCACTGGACCTTTACCGATGAGTTTAGGGTCAGAGGTCGTCCTGTTGTATGATGTCATCTGGGCCTCTGGATGAGGTCATTGTCACTTCAAAATGAAAAGCCTTGATGTTAAATAGAAATAGCAATGGTGAAGCTTAAAATGTCAAAAGGCAGTTACCAAATGTAAAATTCAAAAGATAAAACTTCAAATTGAAAATTATGAAGTGCAAAGGTTAAAATAAAATAATTTATTTTTCTCTATTTGAGATTTTAATTAAGTTTTTCCATTTCACATTTTGAGTTTCATATTTGATGTTTCTATCATTCAAAAAAAGATTTCAAAGATTTCAGTTTCAGCATTTATATTTAAGCTTTGCATTTTAAATTTGACTTTTTACATTTCAACTTTACATTTTCAAATTATCGTTTTACATTTTAACTTTCTTTTTTCAATGTAATTATGGCATGATTTTTCCTAATAGCGTAGTAAAATAATATTTTTAATTTGATCTCGCTTCATTTCTCTTTGAACTTTCAATTTGAATTATGAATAAATAATATATCCTCCATAAAAACCATCATTACCACAGAGAAATAATCTACTAAACACAAATGTCCTTACTTTTTGTGCTAAGTTTATTTTCCCTCCAAGAAATGTCTCGGGGCAGACTCCTGTAATACACCTGGGTCCAGTTTTACAAAAATCTATTTGGTATTTGGATCACCGGGATCCAAATACCAAATTTCAGGATGACCAAATCCTGTTGACCAGAGCCTTAAATGGAGCCAACAGTGTAGCCTGCTGGCTCAGCAGAGAACTACAGGTAGGACACATATAGACAGGTAGGACACATACAGACAGGTAGGACACATATAGACAGGTAGGACACATATAGACAGGTAGGACACATATAGACAGGTAGGACACATATAGACAGGTAGGACACATATAGACAGGTAGGACACATACAGACAGGTAGGACACATACAGACAGGTAGGACACATACAGACAGGTAGGACACATATAGACAGGTAGGACACATACAGACAGGTAGGACACATACAGACAGGTAGGACACATATAGACAGGTAGGACACATATAGACAGGTAGGACACATACAGACAGGTAGGACACATACAGACAGGTAGGACACATACAGACAGGTAGGACACATACAGACAGGTAGGACACATACAGACAGGTAGGACACATACAGACAGGTAGGACACATACAGACAGGTAGGACACATACAGACAGGTAGGACACATATAGACAGGTAGGACACATACAGACAGGTAGGACACATATAGACAGGTAGGACACATACAGACAGGTAGGACATATATAGACAGGACACATTTTAAGAAACAGAGACATTTTACATTCCTTATTTTGTTATAATGTTAAATAACGAAACAAAAACAATACTATCTGGAAAAATTTGGAGGTTTTTTTTGATTGTTGCGGGAAAAAATCCTTGATTACGTTTTCTTAAAAAATGTGATGGAATATGCGGGATATTTATGCAATTTTATGCAATGAAATTGCGGGAACTTTTTAAAACTGCGGTTTCATCGTGGCTTCATCGCGGGGTTTGCAGCTTTTCGATGATGTTCACGTCGCGTAATTACGTCACTTCATAACGTTCCCATGGCAACAGGGGAAAACGGCTGCTCTTGTGTGAAGTAAACGCAACATTTTTCAACTTCCTGCTAAGATATATGGGACTTTTTTGCAATGAAAATGCGGGGATTATGAAATCATGCAAGCCCCGCATATTTTGTGCGGAAATCAGCAATTCATGCGGTGAAAGTGCGGCGTATTTGAAAAAATGCGGCCCCCCCCGCATAAATATGCAGACTTTGGCTGATTATGCATTGAATTATGAGATCTCATAATCAGGTTTTTCTGGAGGGACTGATTACCCAATAGTCCATATCTCATTAGATATATAATATATATGAAGGAATGTATATATTCTGTTTATCAGTAAAAAATGATTTTATTTGGTTGGAAAAATAACAACTGCATCCAGCCTTCTGATTGGATCAGGATAATCCTGTTTTTTTTTGGATCACATAGATCCCAAACCGAGTTCCAAGTTTTGAAAAACCCAAAAAGTTCAGGTTTGATCCAGATCAAATGTAGGTTCGGATTACATGGTCTGATCTTAGTTCAGAATCCCTCTTTTGCTTTTGAAAAACCCATTTCCAAGATTTGATCCAATCTGTTTACTTTTGAAAAACTGGGCCCTGAGGACCAGGGATTGCTATTTCTAACCTCAAAGTCCCAGCTGTGAGACCCTGAGTTAAACCCTTTGAGCCCAGGACAGCCGTGCATAATCTAACCTCTCTGGATTGTCAGGAAGAATCAGAGGACTGCAGGAGACCAGGTCCTTCATCTGGTTAAGATATGATGAGATAAGGATGAGTTCTGGATGGGCAGTGTTTGGGTCCAGGATCAGAGGACTGTAGGAGACCATGTCCTTCATCTTGTTCCAGATGTTGAAGCTCAGGTTGCCCAGGTGTTTGGCCTCACTTAAGGAAGTGCAGTGTAGAACGAAATTACATTGCATTGGACCACCATAAAAAACAGACATAAAAAACCATCAATAGCTAAAATAATGCAATTATAAATAATGTAAAAAATACGATATATAAATAAGATAGCTAGCATTTAAAAAAAAAAAAAAAAAAAAAAAATATATATATATATATATATATATATATATATATATATATATATATATATATATATGAGGGATGTAGAAATCCTCATGTGTATACACATAGCTCACACATACCCATACATATATAATATGCACACATACTGTATATCCCACACTGTCTCACTTCACAGTATGGTGCTGTTCAACAGTCTGATTGCAGTCGGGAAGAAGCTGTTGCAGAACCACTCGTCTATCAGAGCTCCTGAGAGCAGCTGTGGATCATCCAGCAGGGGGCGCTGCTGGACTCTTTCCACTGCAGCCTTGTAGTTGATCAGGAAGGAGACGTCTTCAGCTCTCAGCTGCTCCTCTGTGGCTCTGACTGTGTCTGAAAGAGCTGCTATCTCTCTGCTCAGAGCCTCCATCTGCAGCCATCCTGGCCTCCTCTTCCTCTTCTAGAAATATCTGAAAGTACTTTTACTTTTAGAAATACCCACTCACTGTATCCCTGTCGCTGTTTCCCCCCAGTAGACGTCCTGGCTTTGCACTGAATCTGACTGTCTCAGTGTCTGCATTGCTTGCTTCGTCTCAGCTCAGGTGAGTCAGGGAAGGGCTCGAGCTTTGTCCTGCCCTTTTGTTCCAGCCTTGAGTTGACTTTGTTTTGTCCTATTTTCAGTCCCTCCAGGATTTCACAGCCTTTTTTTGAGATTGTTGCGGCCCAAAATGCCAGATCTTGCGGGAGCTTTTGTAAAAAAAATGCGATAAAAGTTGCGATGTCTTTTGTATGTTTGTTGCAATGAAGTTGCGGGAGACAGTGAAAGTTTTTTTGTATAGTACACACACATACACACACACACACACACACACACACACACACACACACACACACACACACACACACACACACACACACACACACACACACACACACACATACACACACACACACACACACACACACACACACACACACACACACTATCCTGGTCTGGGACACACATTCATACGGTTTGATAAAGTACTTATTGGACTTTAACTTATCATTGCACTTACAATAACGAGCATAGCTGTCCTCAATTTAGGTCATCGTGTCGTCTGCGGTTTTTCCTGCATCTACCGTGTGTGTGTGTGTGTGTGTGTGTGTGTGTGTGTGTGTGTGTGTGTGTACACGTCAGTAGCGGGGGGAACTGTATGAGCAGCAGCCCCGCCTGCTGCAGAGAGCCGACAGGATGTAAACAGCAGCCGCTGACTTTAGAGTGAAAAATCGTTACGGTCTACATTGATGTTAAAATGTTTACAGGTTGGCAGGACGCTCTGAAATGTTCTGCACCGTCTTTCGCTGTACGTTTTGTTGGTAAATGTCTGAGTGAAATGAGTCTCGTCTTCATATCGGAAACCAGCTCTCTCTCACTCCCGCTCGGTCAGCGGCTCTCAGAGTCACATTATACTGACGTAAAGTCTGGCACATGGGACCAGAGATGGCAAAAGTACTCACTTCCCGTACTCAAGTAGAAGTACAGATACTCGTGTTAAAAAATACTCTGGTAAAAGTAGAAGTACTGATTTAAATTCTTTACTCAAGTAAAAGTAACAAAGTACAGGCTTGGAAATTGACTTAAAGTATAAAAGTAAAAGTAGCCTAGAATGTCTTGCTGATTGTCTGCCGAATTCCTGGGATCTCTGTTTTCTTCATTTTCAATCATGTCGCCGTCCGTACTACTATGTGCTAACGTTAGCGCCATTGAGCCGCAATGATTTGGCGCGAATGAATGCTGCCGAATCTGTCGCGTCATCTTGTAGTGGTGTGTCAAGTGCAATGTATATTCCCATCCAATTAGATTGAATTTCGTATTGAAGATGCGAAAAATAATAACGGTAACTTCACTGAAATTATTTGAAACTAAAGTAACGAGTCAATTTTGTAAAATGTAAGGAGTAGAAAGTACCGATATTTGTGTTAAAATTGTAAGGAGTAAAAGTAAAAAGTCGGCACAAAAATAAATAGTAAAGTAAAAATATCTGAAAAATCTACTTGAGTACAGTAACAAAGTATTTGTACTTTGTTACTTCCCATCTCTGCGTGGGACTGCTGGGATTGGTTGAAGTCGCGGGAAACTCCGGTGTTTGGTCAAATTTGCGGAAAAGTTGCAGTGATTGGTCAAAATTACGAGTCGCACCAAAGTCACGATGATTGGTTGAATTCGCGTGAATTGGCGCGATCGCGACATTGCAAAATCCTGGCGGGACTGTATTTTACACTGAGTATTATAGACTGATACAAGGTCCATTGGCCCAATCAGCTTACATATTGTGTTTGATTTAAATATAAAAAGAAATGTTAAAATTTGCCAGATTCCTGGTCCATCACTGTGAACATAAGATGACATGTCCATATATTTTTTTAATCAAAGCTGTATTATTGTCGAGAGATAACACAGACTCTCCAAATCAATCTGCTAAAATCAATGGAGCTAAAAATGTAAAGTTTGTTCCCAAGCTTAGTGCTTCAGGAAACAGGATGGGGTCATTACAATCAAAAGGGTTCATCCTCTGGGCAGCATGAATGTACTGACCAGTTTGGATCATGATTGTGTGTGTGAATAGTTGAGATTTTGGCCTGACAGTGATGCAAGAGGACAGGTCGTTGAGGGTCCATAATGGAAAGGGGGTTCATCCTCTGGGCAGCATGAATGTCCTTCATAAATCCTAAAGCTATCTGTCCACTTAGTTTTCACATTTCTTATAGAACCTATAAAAGGCAAGGATATTTGTCCACAGGGTGCTGTCCAGAAGAGTAGAAGAGAGTTTTCTAATCCTTTTGTTTAATGAATCAAATAGTTATAATTCTCTGGAGCTCTCCGAGACATTTGGGCAGACAACATGTTCTCCTCAGTAGTCGCCCAGCAGGACGTCCAGTAGTACTCCGTGTGTGTCTGCAAATGGCTGAATCCAGAAGTAAAGAAGAGTTCCTACATCACAAGCAACTCCTGCCGTGGAAAACCAGGTCAGTCAATACGTTTCAGAATCAGGGCCCAGTTTTTAGAAAGTAATCCAGCGGGATTTAGGATCACGGACTGGATCAAATCTTGGAAATGGGTTTTTCAAAAGCAAAAGAGGGATTCTGAACTAAGATCAGAGCATGTGATCCGATCCTACATTTGATCTGGATCAAACCTGAACTTTTTGGGGTTTTCACAACTGTGAACTTGGTTTGGGATCTATTTGATCCAAAAAAGAGAGTTTTTTTTTAAGTGAATGATCATAAAATAAAGGTTTACTGATGATATATATATATATATATATATATATATATATATATATACAAAATAAGGAATGTAAAATGTCTCTGTTTCTTAAAATTAAAACCAACACTGTCTATTAGTGGCCACCGGTATGTGTCCTACCTGTCTGTATGTGTCCTACCTGTCTGTATGTGTCCTACCTGTCTATATGTGTCCTACCTGTCTGTATGTGTCCTACCTGTCTGTATGTGTCCTACCTGTCTATATGTGTCCTACCTGTCTATATGTGTCCTACCTGTCTGTATGTGTCCTACCTGTCTGTATGTGTCCTACCTGTCTGTATGTGTCCTACCTGTCTGTATGTGTCCTACCTGTCTGTATGTGTCCTACCTGTCTGTATGTGTCCTACCTGTCTATATGTGTCCTACCTGTCTGTATGTGTCCTACCTGTCTGTATGTGTCCTACCTGTCTATATGTGTCCTACCTGTCTGTATGTGTCCTACCTGTCTGTATGTGTCCTACCTGTCTGTATGTGTCCTACCTGACTGTATGTGTCCTACCTGACTGTATGTGTCCTACCTGTCTGTATGTGTCCTACCTGACTGTATGTGTCCTACCTGTCTGTATGTGTCCTACCTGTCTATATGTGTCCTACCTGTCTGTATGTGTCCTACCTGTCTATATGTGTCCTACCTGTCTGTATGTGTCCTACCTGTCTGTATGTGTCCTACCTGTCTATATGTGTCCTACCTGTCTATATGTGTCCTACCTGTAGTTCTCTGCTGAGCCAGCAGGCTACACTGTTGGCTCCATTTAAGGCTCTGGTCAACAGGATTTGGTCATCGTGAAATGTGGTATTTGGATCCCAGTGATCCAATCCAATGTTCCTTTAAAAAGCTGGCATGAAAGTAAGATGGATCAGGTGATCCTGGATAGCAAAACATGGGATTTCCAAATCTGCATCAATTTGATCCAGATTAAATCTTTTGAAAAACTGGGCCCAGGGGAGCATGAATGTGCTCAGAAAACATCATCTGCCAGTCTGATTATGATTATAGAGCCCCTAAAGGGACATGGGGAATATTTTGTATTTCTGGTGAGCACGAGATACTTTTACTGAGCACGAGATACTTTTACTGAGCACGAGATACTTTTACTGAGCACGAGATACTTTTACTGTGACCACGAGATACTTTCGCATGCTTTCGACCAATCTGAAAACTAGTCAGAATGGCTGCAGAGGAGGAGATACTCATAATGACATGTACCTGATAGCGTCATCAACGAACGATAAGGTAACTGTTAACCGATTTCATTTCGCATTACGAAGTATCTCCCTGTGTCCAGAGGTGTCCAACTCAGTTTCCCAGAGGGCCACACTGGAAAATGAGAATCACATCAAGGGCCAGACATGTTTAGTTTATTGACATGTTTTTATTTAATCGAAAAAGTCCAACATCTCTGACTGTATTACTGCATGTCTCATATACTCGTCTCACTTACAGCTTGGTCGACATAAAGCCCCAAAAATTAACTTAGCCATCAAAGAAGAAAGGTCGAAGAAAGCATGGGAAAAAAGTTCAAAAACGCGGCAAAAAATTTCGGCAAAAGTGACAAAAATTTCAGAAAAGCAACAAAAACTAGATGGGCCAAAATGTATTATGAACCTAAACTGTTATGAGGGCCGGATCTAAATCTGCAAGGGGCCGGATTTGGCCCACGGGCCTTGAGTTTGACACATGCTTTAGGGGCTACGTATGATTATGATTATGTGCGTGCACAATTAACATTTTGGCATGATATGCAAGAGGACAGGTCATTGAGGGACCAAAATGGAAAGGGGTTCATCCTTTAGGGAGCATGAATGTACTCCATAAATCTAATCGCTGTAGTAAGTTGCCGTCTATGGAAAAAGTTCAAAGCAAAATAGCTGTTGGGGCTAAAAATAGAAAAAGAAAGAGGGAAAATGAGATGACATGTCAAGGGATGCGACAGCAGTTAAATAAGTGGATGGTGAGAGGCAACAGGTAGGATTTAAAGTGTGACGTGTGCTTGGAGGCTTGCAAATATTCATGTTAACAGACTAGCTAGCGTTTGCTAACACTGGGAATGTAGCAGCCAAATGGGGGTTTACGGCTATCTTAGAATATGCAAAACCAAGGTTGCTGAGCTGAAAACTGGTAAATATTAGGTAGCATGTACAATAAATGACAAGAATCTGGAAAACATAACTAATGCTATAACTCTGGTTTACCATGGAATCATGCATAGATTTGCTACCAGACTTGGGGGCTTGCAAATATTCATGTTAACAGACTGGCTAGTGTTTGCTAACTTAATGCAAACCAATGTTGCTGATAGCTACATTGAGATTTTGGTTAAACCCTATGGTATCAATCCCATGCATGACATATCTCAACATACATACATACCTACGCTCTCCGTCTCTGCTAGATTGGGAATGATTGAGATTTCTCTTGGCACAGCTACCAGAAGACTTCCAACTTTCAGACAGGTTGCTCACGTCACATCTACGTCTTCAAGCTCAGTTGGAGGCTGCTCAGTAACGCTCAGCCATCACCGGGAAAGAGACTTCACTGGTCTCCGTCCAGAGACACAGGATCTGTTGGTCCATTCTTATATACAGTCTATGGTGCCAACAGCATTTCAATCAAGAGAGACTTCGTTGCAGATATACAAAGATTTATTGTACATATGCAAAATATGAAATGTACAGTCTTTGGAGATTAGACTCCATCGTTATGAAATGATGTATTTTTTTAAAGGGGTAGAAAAAAAGTAAGTATATCACCAAAGGGCTTGCCAAGATAAGACTCTTCTCACGGGGGATGCTGACCTGGCTGTCATGCCTGGTTATAAAGGGTTATAGGTGCATTATTTTTGAGAAATCTACCAATATTTGATATCTCAATGGTCATTTCTTAATTGAAAACAATAACAAAACTGTATTTGGTGACACAGTTGTTAGTAGGGACGTCCAGATCCGATCATGTGATCGGAAATCGGGTCCGATCACGTGGTTTCAGACTCGATCGGAATCGGACGTTTCCTCCCGATCAGGACTGGGATATATATGTATATGTATTCTTATTATTTTTTAACACATCTATAGTTATGCGGTGGCACAGAGTTAGACCCTTTTGACTCCACACAGAAACAGCAACGCGTGCAGCATGACATCACTTTGTTGCAGAGACGCTATTGGTTAAATGCCGGCAAAGTAGAACACGGAAGCAGCTTGAAGCGGAAAGCGCGAGTATGTCTGCAGTCTGGAGGTATTATAAAGTTGAATTATTATAGAAGTATCGGATCGGGACTCGGTATCGGTAGATACTCAAAATCAAATGACTCGGACTCGGACTCGAGGGCAAAAAAACCTGATCGGGACATCCCTAGTTGTTAGCCATACAATATGTATGTGTCTGTACCCTAATGGTTTTTGTTTGCTTCTGTGCAGATGGATAAATGCTGTAAATGTCTGAGTGACTTTTCATCTGGACTGAAATGTCTCCCTCTCGATCCTAGTGAACAAGCATGAAAAGAACTTCAAAATTACTTTCATTTTTCAATGCACATTATGGGGTACGAGCACCAAATGTACTGCGATCCTCTGAGGCCAGATACGTCGCTGAATCCTCACCGGTGTCCTTTGTTTGAAGTTGCACTATGTTGTTTTGTCTCCGTCATTTGGATCAAAGACCAACATCATTACCGTTATACTGATGCATTATATATCTTATGTATAATTTTCTTTCCCCCATCTCACAGGCTCTTCACAAGATTACATCTTCTCTCATCTCTGCTCACGTAAGCTCATAAAAGTCTCTCTAAAAAAACATTGTTTTTATGGCTGAACAGCTCGACTTGCTTTACAGTTTTGCTGCATCAAGGCCTGAAGTCCTTCAGCTTCCACAATATATTGATGTATTTTGAGTATTTGTTAAAGGTATAGTGGAGGATTTTCTTTTTCCGGGTGGATCATCAAAACTATTGGTCCTGCTAGTTGTCAATCATTCTGGTGATATGTTTACGTAAGGTTGTCGTGCCCGACCGCTGCCTCCCCCTCTCTCACGGCCGCCTTCGCCCCGCTCTCGGCTGGTGCTGGCTCTTGCGCCCCCGCCCCGACCTCGTCTCCCTCGGCCTCTAGGCGCACCCCCCCCTCCTGGATCTTAGTCGGGATGAACAGGGCACGGGCTCGTAATCAATATCAGATCCCACAAGACTCTCTTCTTGAAAGCTCTAAACGCACCAGCAATAAATAAAAAACAACAACTTAGATGCTAGACCAGGGGTCACCAACCTTTTAGAAACTGAGAGCTACTTCATGGGTACTGAGTCATACGAAGGGCTACCAGTTTGATACACTCTTCTGAAATAACTAATTTTCTCAGTTTGCCTTTAGTTATATATGATTATTAATGATTAATGATACTCATCTATGTGAAGACACTGATCACCTTAATGATTTCTCACAATAATTATCAACAATGACTTAACAAGGTGGGAAACAGATAACATCAATATTCAATTTTCATTTTTAGAACAGGCCTGAGGGCTCCTCATGTGGTCCTTGGGGGCTACCTGGTGCCCGCGGGCACCGTGTTGGTGACCCCTGTGCTAGACGATAGCTTGTTCATTGGCCTGTAGCATGCTAAAGTTAGCTATAGAGATGCTTGTCGTAAATAGATTTTGACTTACCGGTGGCGGGTCTGACATAGTGGAAAAAGTGTTGTTGGAAAGTAGGCTTGTATGAGCCATGCCGACAGCAACTTGTAAACAGAGCGTGCACGAGGAGAACTAGGCTCGTGCATGCTCTCTCGTGCACACGTTTAATAGGCGTTCCCTCTCGGGAGCAGGTAGAGTGTTGCGCATGTGCATTTTTTCAAAAAGTGGAGTGGGACTTTCGGGAAAAATTTGGGAAAATCCTCCACTATACCTTTAACACAGCTTTTAGAATTGTGCTGGTTGGAAAAGTGGATAGCGTGGCCGGGTTGGTTCAGTGGGTAGAGCAGGCGCACATATATGGAGGTGTATGCCTCGACACAGAGGTCCAGGGTTCAAGTCAGACCTGTGACGATTTCCTGTCTGCATGTCTTCCTCTCTCTCTCCCCTTTCACATCTTGCCCTTCTTTCCATTAAAGGCTGAAATGCCCAAAAAAATCTTAAAAAAATTAAAATTAAAATAAAAAGTGGAAAGAAAAAACACCGGGAAAAGCCACAAAATGTTGAAAAAAAAGTTTGCATTTTAAATTTTGACGCATACAAAAAAAAAAGTTGCATGTTGACAGGGAAGACAACACAAGGGATAAACCAAGATCACAGATTTGAACAATGAACGATGCCGTTTGGTCGTTAACCCCTGAATGCACCGACGGTAATGTGGTTTCATCTCAGCCTACAGACGGGAATGTTTGACAATAAAAAGATTTCTGTGCAAATGATGTTGGAGCCAAAATTAGGATTTCATTGTTAACTTTTATTTTGATAAACTGTGCATGGATGCAGTAAACTGGACTCATTGTGAGCTGATAATTTGTGTTGGTGCATGGCATATCGTCACAGCCTTTTGGCAATCAGCTGATTAGGGCAGTAATTGCATCAGCTGGTGTATAATGGCGTTTTTCCATTACATGGTACCTGCTCAACTCGCCTCGACTCTACTCGCCACACTGTGCGTCCATTCCATTGCAGATTTTAGTCCCGCCTCAGCGTGGCTGGTCGTCTTACCGTATCGATGCACACACCAGCGCACAAGTATAAACATCAGGCCACTTGAGTTTGTTTTACAGTTCTGTGGAGGCTCCACGCAGAGCTTTCTCCGTAGCCTGTGTAGCCTATGTAAAAGTGGCCTGATGTTTATACTTGTGCGCTGGTGTGTGCGTGGAGCCAGCATGTGTGTGTGTAGGTAGGCTACGGTGAAAGCTCTGCTGGAGCCTCCACAGAACTGTACAACAAGCGGCACCGCAGTAAACTGCCGTGACCTAACGTACACACACACAGAACGTGGAAGGTGTGTTGATGCCAGAAGACACATTTAGTTTCTAAAGAAGCTGGAGGCAGCAAAAAAAAACACACAGCTGGCTAAACTGTTTAAAAATAGCAGGTTTGTTCAGGACACCCCCGTCTGTCGCTTTCACGTCACCTTTTCGGCTCATCTCAGCTCGCTGGGAACCTCGACTGAGGTGGTACTACATAAAGTACCTGTTAGCAGGTACCAGGTACTTTTTTTCGTAATGGAAAACCAAAAAAGGAGAGTAGAGTCGAGGCGAGTTGAGCTGGTACCATGTGATGGAAAAGCGCCATAAGAGCCAGGAGCTGTCAATGAGTTTGGGACCTTTGGTTTGTAGCCACACGTTTTTTTTTTTTTTTGGGGCTTTTCCCTTTATTAAGTAGTGACAGTGGATAGACATGAAAGGGGGAGAGAGATGGGGAATGACACGCAGCAAAGGGCAGCAGGTTGGATCTGAACCCACACCGCTGCAGGACTCAGCCAACATGGGGCGAACGCTCTTACTGGGTGAGCTAGAGGCACGCCGCCGCCACACGTTTTTTTGACCGCTGTTTCAAGTAACGTGCAGAACTAAACGTGATTGTGAGTTGAAGTTGAAATTTTTTTTTTTGTTATAACTTATTTTTTGCTCAGCTGTCAATGCTTGTTCACCCACTGGTAAGGACAGTTCATTATTTATTTTTTGTGGAAAAGACAAACTTATCACATTAAAGTTTGAGTGATTTAAAAATAAAGGTGGAAACGAAGGAAACCAGTGGAGTTATTGAGTCTTGTTTCAGCGCGTCGACCACGGTGTATTCCCAAGGACAAAAAAGGGAACGAAAACGTTGTCAGAAAGTTGCTCCCACAAATGGTTTACCTTCTACACACAAACATGATCATAGTTACAGTGCTGCTCATAAGTTTATGAACCCATGTTAAAGTTGACTAAAAAGAGGAATTAAAATCCATCTTTTGGAAATTTATCTTAATGCCTTAATTAAAAAAATGATAAAAATCCGACCTTTAAGGACACCAATTTTCTTTGTGAGTGAATTATGTATCATAAATAAATAAATGTTCTTCCTTAAAATACAGGGGGCATAAGTCAGTACACCCCTATGTTAAATTCCCATAGAGGCAGGCAGACTTTTATTTTGAAAGGCCAGTTATTTCATGGATCCAGGATACTATGCATCCTGATAAAGTTCCCTTGGTCCCCACATCATCACATACCCTTCACCATACCCCCACATCATCACATACCCTTCACCATACCCCCACATCATCACATACCCTTCACCATACCCCACATCATCACATACCCTTCACCATACCCCCACATCATCACATACCCTTCACTATACCCCCACATCATCACATACCCTTCACCATACCCCCACATCATCACATACCCTTCACCATACCCCACGTCATCACATACCCTTCACCATACCTAGAGATTAACATGGTTGTATTTCAGTTAGCCTAATAGCTGGTTTGATTTGCATTGAGAGATGATTTTATGGAAAGTACCCCATGCCAATCTCTCAATATGTGAGGAATGTGTGTGCTAGCTAGATAAAACAATATATGCACACTTGCACACATTCAGGATTGTTGTCAACACACCATTCTTCATACCAGCAACCTTGCATGACTCTCTGCAGAGTCATAAGACCTTCAGATCAATACATTTATTAATGAGCGCTGATGACGACGCATCCTTGAGACTCATAAGCAGGTCATTATTCATGACCTCGCTGGATTCCTAATTCAGACAAGTAGAGCGAGCATAAAACCGTCTTTCCCACTTCCCACGACACCCCTGAATAATTAAACCTGGCTTTAAGGTGAACTTTGTGTGGAGGTGAGGGGAGGTTTGGGCAACGAGAGCAGGGAGAAGGAGATGGTGGAAGGGTTAGGGTGGACAGCGTGGAGGTGAGGGGAGGTTTGGGAAACGAGAGCAGGGAGAAGGAGATGGTGGAAGGGTTAGGGTTGACAGCGTGGAGGTGAGGGGAGGTTTGGGCAACGAGAGCAGGGAGAAGGAGATGGTGGAAGGGTTAGGGTGGACAGCGTGGAGGTGAGGGGAGGTTTGGGAAACGAGAGCAAGGAGAAGGAGATGGTGGAAGGGTTAGGGTTGACAGCGTGGAGGTGAGGGGAGGTTTGGGCAACGAGAGCAGGGAGAAGGAGATGGTGGAAGGGTTAGGGTGGACAGTGTGGAGGTGAGGGGAGGTTTGGGCAACGAGAGCAGGGAGAAGGAGATGGTGGAAGGGTTAGGGTGGACAGCGTGGAGGTGAGGGGAGGTTTGGGCAACGAGAGCAGGGAGAAGGAGATGGTGGAAGGGTTAGGGTGGACAGCGTGGAGGTGAGGTTTGGGCAATGAGAGCAGGGAGAAGGAGATGGTGGAAGGGTTAGGGTGGACAGCGTGGAGGTGAGGTTTGGGCAATGAGAGCAGGGAGAAGGAGATGGTGGAAGGGTTAGGGTGGACAGCGTGGCGGTGAGGGGAGGTTTGGGCAACGAGAGCAGGGAGAAGGAGATGGTGGAGGGGTTAGGGTGGACAGCGTGGAGGTGAGGGGAGAAGGGAGTCACTATTTTGGGGTTCTGTTTTATTCTTTTCAATTTATTTAGTGGATTAATTTTTGTATTTTGTTTGTCTTTTTTTAACAGAGCGTGTTTTATTCAGGTGCTGGAATGTATGAAAAAGCATGAGACCTCAAAGTGCTCATATTATGCTTTTTGGCTTTTTCCCTTTCCTTTTCCAGACTGATGTCATGAAGTGGTGTATGTATGACAGGCCAATCCGTATGCCATTATTGCCGTGCTATCAAGACGCATAATCGCTTTTTATCGTGTTTATCAACACCGTTTGGCCTCCATTGACCTACATCACTTCACTTTCTTCTTTTCCTAAACCCAACCCGTCAGCTGTATACGGTGCTCAAAATGTGTGCAGATAACGAAAGAAAGTGGCGTGTATGTTTATGTAGACATACACGCGGATAGCTAAAAATGCGTATAGATAACACGCCACTTGGCTTAAGAAAGTGGGCATGTATGTTTATGCGAAGTCATGATGTCATGTTGGTTTTATCATGTTATATCTTTTTGTGCATGTTATAGGTTTACAAAGTGAAAAAGCCCAAAGTCCCTCCCAAAGGGACTTACCATCTCCAACAGAAAACTCTGTTCACAAACTGCTCCAAACAGCTCTATTGTAGTCCAGCCTTTACTTCAGAGACAAACGTGGTCACTTTGGAACACACGTTATGCTTGCTGAGCTACAACTTGAAGAACTAGACATGATAATACATTTGTAAAATATAAATGTTTCTTTACCTGATGCTGTAAATCATCTCTGAAAACCCCAAATGTATGTTGTTGTGATGCCCCAGGGGAGAACTGGGACTGTGATTGGTGGGAACTGTCCCATTCACACACTCAGGCACACAGCAGGAAGCAGCAGGAAGCTGCTGTTGATGTCGATAGTGATTACAGCTGCCGGTTAAATCTCCTGAGCTGCCGACAGACTGAACCTGAAGCTCTCTGCAGGCCGTCGTCAACCTTTAACAGTCGACCTGCTACCCATAATGCAACCTGACAGGGATGAGCAGCCAAGGAGAGGTGAACAAAGCTTCACAATACACCTTTGTTTTGTCGCTCATGCTTACTATTCTCAGGAACAGAAAACGAAGTGAAAGGCTTCATGTTCAGGCAGTTAGCCCAAATTTGTGGTATTTTATTACACACCAGAAACCTGTCTGTGTTCTTAAAGTGCTCATATTATGCTCATTTCAGGTTCATAATTGTATTTTGAGATTGTATCAGAATAGGTTTACATGGTTTAATTTTCAAAAAACACCATATTTTAGTTGTACTGCTCATTGCTGCAGCTCCTCTTTTCACCCTGTGTTCAGGTCTCTGTTTTAGCTACAGAGTGAGACCTCTCACTGCTGTAACATCTTTGTTGGCAGTCGCACATGCTCGGTAGCTAGGTAAGATCACATGCTCAGTAGCTAGGTAAGATCACATGATCAGTAGCTAGGTAAGATCACATGATCAGTAGCTAGGTAAGATCACATGATCAGTAGCTAGGTAAGATCACATGATCAGTAGCTAGGTAAGATCACATGCTCGGTAGCTAGGTAAGATCACATGATCAGTAGCTAGGTAAGATCACATGATCAGTAGCTAGGTAAGATCACATGATCAGTAGCTAGGTAAGATCACATGATCAGTAGCTAGGTAAGATCACATGATCAGTAGCTAGGTAAGATCACACGCTCAGTAGCTAGGTAAGATCACATGATCAGTAGCTAGGTAAGATCACACGCTCAGTAGCTAGGTAAGGACTACATGAGCTAGCTAGCTGTTTCTCCAACTTCAGTAGTACAAGGTAAGATTAGCCGGGAGACTTCTTCTAAATGAGAGCACACTTCCTACTTTGTGTGGAATACCTGCAGAACAGGGACATGGAAGTAGTTCTTTTGGAGATTAGGGTGAACTAGTGTGTGTTGTAGCAGTGTTTTGCCATTCAGAACGAGCTACTATGCTAATGGTTAGCCCCCTAGCCCCCTCGTCTCAGCTAGTGACGTAGAAAGTCGTGCAGATTTTGACCAGCTCACCCAGAGACTGAAGGCAGGACACATTCAGAAACCGTATCTCACTCTAAACACCATGGATGGATTTTATCAAAGTTTGTCTGCGTGTGGAAGCTCCAGAAAATGTGATTTTTTTCACAATATGGGCACTTTACGGACTTTCTGTAATTAGTTTTTAGTGTTACTGGTCCACCTTTCCCATGTTGGAATCATCCAATTGCATAACCACGCAAACATAATCCATGCACCCTGCATAACCATTCATATAAGTACTAGACACATAGGCTTTACAACCCCCCAATATTCAGAACTTGCAAATGTAACTCCCCCCAAATATTTAATAATAATTTCCTTTACATAAATAAAGACATTTGCACCATAACTTGATGCAGAAAAGGCCCAAATTGTTGCAGAAAAATTCACCAGAATGCAGGAAATGAAGTGTTTGATATGCTAAAAATTTTGCTCAACCCCCCCGATGTTGAACTCAAAGTAACGCCCTTGACTGCTCTCAATGCAGAAGACAACGAGCAGTCCAAGTTCGTATATTAGAGTGTGGATCGGGCCGCATTGTTCTGTCCGAGCCCGACCCGAGCCCGACACAGTTAAAATCTCATATTTTTCTCAGACTAATGCCACATGTACGTTTGTTTGTGTGGAAAGCTTTTATTAAGCAGCTGTAGGAAGGCATTCAGAAATGTGAGGGGGGAGGTTAAGAGACAGGCGCTAAGCAGAGCATTTCACACAAAGGGTGAATACAGGTATATTCAGACAGAATATATATAATACTATACTCAGTGCTCAAATTACGTGGGAGCCAGAGGGAGCCGAGCTCCCATAGAGTGAGGACTGGCTCCCATGAAAGCAACAAAGTCAAAAATCTCTCACATCTGAAGGTGTCTGCCATATGTGGCATTGTAATTTAATCTTAAACAACGCTCTGTATCCATCCCTGTGCGGTCTCTTACCATTAAAGACGTTAAATTAAAATATAAAATATAAGCTACTACGGGACGTAGACCTGAGCCTACCCTACGCTCATGAACGCAGCATGACTGCACTTCACCACCACACCACTAGGCTATATGAGCAAACCGTATTCACCTTATTTTTAACGGAAATACGGACGCAGCCAGTTGACGGATTTTTGTGCGAGACTTCCGGTCAAGCACTTCCGCTCACTGGCTAGCTAAACTCACTTTTCACCGTAGCGGTTAATCCTTCGTAACAACTAAGTTAAGAAATCGTTATGGCTTCGAGGAAGACCGGGATTGTTTGTGCAGTTAGAGGGTGTCATAATAACTGGTACAAAAGAAAAATTTACAGCAGGAGTGTTTTAATCACCGAACGCGTACGAGAGCTGAATGTGGATGCGATGCGCCCTTCAACCTTTACCCGCCGCCGAAGAATGAGGAATCCCTTCGCCTGTGGTTAAAAGCTTTAAATTTGAAGAAACCACCGAAGCGACCGTATGTTTGTTCTTTTCATTTCGTGAACACAAGACCTACAGAAGACCACCCGATACCAGAGAAGTGGCTGGGCTACGAAGTCCCAATAACAACTCCAAGGAGACGTGTCAGGAGGTTAGCAGACACAGCTAAGTTAACGGATGTTTAATTATAGAATATGGTGCAAACGTTCATTTGTTTCAGTAATTAAACTTAAAAGGTGAAACCAATATATTATATAGACTCATTACATGCATTATATAATATATTAGTTTCACCTATTAAGTATAATTACTGAAATAAATGAACTTTTGCACGATATTCTTATATTTCAAGTTTCACCTGTATGCTCTCAGATAAAGCCAACTGTCTTTTAAGTTTGTTCTCTCTGTATATTTATTGATATATCTGTATTTTTTTCATCCCTGCTAGTCCGGGGCATTTGTAAAAATTGGAAGCAATGTAATGCAATATGATTATTTGAATGAGCACTAATACAGGTGTTGCTCTATTAGCTTGGTGTTAACATAGTTGTAAGTAGTCTAGGTATGCTTTATGTTGTTTGCTAAACTGGTTGTGGGCTTATGTGGTCTTGTGTTTGGCAGATGACAGCCACTGTGTTGAGGAAGCTGACCAGGCCGTTCCACAGTCAGAGTCACCTACGCATAAAGATGCTGACACTCAGTGGGAGGTTCAGGCACTGATGGATCACACCTACATATTAGGACAAAAGAAGAATCATGTATGCGACAGAGAAACACAATGTGGTGGAGAAGAACCCCTTGCCCATGCCATCCTGAAGAATGACACTAGCTGTGTGTTGTACACAGGCCTTTCTCTCAGTGCCTTTTTTGATCATGTTAAATATCTGGAACAGTTCTATAAAGCAAACTTTAAGATGCACGTAATGGATCAAATATTGATGACCATGATGAAACTTAAGTTGAATCTACTCCAGGGTGATCTTGCAGAACGCTTTGCTGTGTCCCACGGGTTGGTGAGCAGGATCCTCTCCTACTGGATAGACACAATGGAGGAGCACATGAGAATCTACATTCCTTGGCTGCCAAGGGAGACAATCCGGAGCACAATGCCTCAGTGCTTCAGGGAGAAGTTCCCCAACACCACCTGCATCATTGACTGCACTGAGACCACCCTGCAGAAACCACACAACCTTGACTCCAGAGGCGAGTCATACAGCCATTATTATTCCAGCAATACTATAAAGTATTTAGTTGCTATTGCCCCGTGTGGGCTTGTTATGTTCATTTCTCCTGCTTATGGAGGCAGGTGTAGTGACAAGTTCATCACTCAGGAGTCTGGCTTCCTGGAGTATCTTCGTCCCGGCGATGAAGTGATGGCAGACAGAGGCTTTACCATCAGAGATCTGCTGTTTGAGAGAAAGATTAACCTTGTTCTACCAGCGTTCACTCATAAAGGAGGGCAGTTGTCTGATGAGGATGTAACTGCCACAAGGAGGATTGCAAATGTGCGCATACATGTGGAAAGAGTTATCAGGAGGCTCAAAGTGTTCAAAATAATCTCCCAGACTGTACCCATCAACTTGGCACACAAAATGGACAAAATCCTCAGAATCTGTGCAGCCCTTGTAAACATGCAGGGGGAAATCATCCACGAGGATGCTGATTGAGCATAGAAGTTTACATGTCAAAAAGATCCTGATTTCCACTGTAGCTTAATATTTGTAAATAATTATTTGACAGCCTGCAGTGCCTTGATTGTACTATCATTTGTCTTTAAAATTTTATTTTTCAGGTATCTCTATTCTGCACTGCTGATTAGTTATTTTACAGTAAACTGTAAACCAATGAAATTATACTGCACAAGAATGTGTTTTGGATCTCAGGTTTTAAAAAAATAGTTATTGTGTTTGGCACCTTTTCAAGTATTGTATAATATCAACTTATTTTTAGACTATAAATGTTTACAGAAAAAAAAAACATATTTAACTTGTGTCCAACTAAATTGTGTATTATTAAAATTTTCAATCTGTTTTTTCAATCAAGTTTTTCAATCTGTTTTTTCAATCGAGTGGATGTTGCCCTAACCACATGTAAATAACTAAAGAAGTGTATTTTATGTACATAAACTGGCAAAAAGATACAGTATTTCACTAATGGAATTTATTAACTCATGTCATTTGTTTACATTGAATGTAATTACAATTATTCACTTTAAAAATGGCAGAGGTGTCAATTCTGTGTTCAGAAAGTAAAAGTCCTGCCATGTGTTTATTCCACCAATGAACTCGGCAGGACTTTTACTTTCTGAACCTGGAATTGACACCTCTGAAAAATGGTAAAACAACTAAATTTAAACATTTCACTTATGGCATTATTTGTAGGCCATTTAATTTTATACATATTAATTATAATCACAATTACTATTAAAATGGTAAAACATGACCTTCCCGTGTAAAACGAGCACTAGCTATAAAAAGTAAAACACCAAGGAACTAGCCTAACAAAGGGTCAGCGGAACAATTATTAACAGTTAGGTATCATCACACATCAACACAGACACAGGAAAGCTGGTGTCTGGCATGCTCATACAGCAGGTTAAAGAACCTGAGCCTATTTACACATATGTACATATTTATGGCACAGTGTAAGTCTGCCTGACAGAAACTCATCTACAATCCTTGGCAGCATGTGACTAAAATAGAAGGACTTGAGTTTAGGTAGAACTTGTGAACAATACTCCAAATCAAATGGCACATCAATGACAACTTTCTCAGATGGAGCCCAGACAAGCAGCTTGCATCTCTCTAGTCTTGTACAAAACATACCTAGTTGGACTTGAAGGTAGTAACCACGGGATCCATTTGGTTGCAGCTGTGGAACCCCGTCCACCATCTTCACATCTGTGAGCTTGCTGGAAAACACTTCAGCCAGAGATGAACAGTTCTTGGCCAGAACAGGACATTTAATCTCCAGCAGCTCTGTGGAGTTAACCACGCCACCTGGGCTTGCAGAAAGCCATGGTTCTGTGACACTAACTACAGTTCCTCTCTTCTCAACTACAAACCCACAGCTCTCCATCCACGCGTAGGCCACCTCCTCATTCTCCTGGCCATACCTGGTTGCAGTGTTCCCGTGGAACCTAGGAAACAGATGCCCTCTAAGAAAGTTATCTGGCTTAGTAGATGCACGCACGGGGACCTTTTTTGCAGAGCTAGCAGTTACTCTTAATTTACGAGCATCAAACCACAAGTGGGAGGCACTCTGTATTTTAGTGGACTCCTCCAAACTGGCACATTTATCCCCATCTAATTTAATGTACATATCATAAAATGACATGCATTTCTGGCACTGTATGTCCGTGCCATGTTCACTATGAGGCTGCTGGAGCTTTGTGGGAGCTGCTGGAATTTGCTCTGGTTCAGCAGAGATGCATTTGTGCAGAAGGCTGCCCACTGGAACATTTGCGACTTCTAAGCTCATCTTCAGTGCTTCATGTGAGCTGTAGGCAGGAGTTGGCGGTAGAGATGGAGAGATGGGCAGGATGTTCTCAGAGACATCAGAACTGTCTTTGTGGTGCCTGAAACATATATTGCTCAACCTTTTGGGGACTAAATGACGCCGTGTCCCTGAGTTCCAGTGGCGCTGCTCATCTGTGCAGGACAATCCAGTCAGACCTTTGGACACTCGCAAACTGCACCTTTAACAAAGTTTAAATAGAACAGTTGCATATTTTTAATGTATTATAGTCCTTGGTGTCACAATACTTATATAGAAAATATGGACAGCTATAAACTGTCCATATTTTTCAACTTACCTTGATGATGTACTTAAACAAATTGCCATTCGAGATTAGACTGGTATGAATTAGAATTGGTGAAAATAGAAACTTACTTACCTACACAGAAGAGGTGGTTCACCAAAATGTGGTGCGCTGACAGAATATTACATTTACCCAAACTTGAATGACCTTACCTTAACCCAAAGAGCATCAATGAACAAGAGATTAGACTTTTACTTATCTGGAAAAGGTGCACGATCTGTTAATTAAAAAATAAAAAC
Source organism: Sander lucioperca (assembly GCF_008315115.2). Lineage (NCBI taxonomy): Eukaryota > Metazoa > Chordata > Actinopteri > Perciformes > Percidae > Sander > Sander lucioperca. Next base: position 22,401,394 of record NC_050178.1, on the reverse strand, counting down.
GTTAGTCATATACTAAATTTTATTTAACAAATGCTTTAGAAGCCAATGTTTTCATCAGCTCTTTAGCACTTATTTGTATTGTTTGGGTATGAAATAGAAATAAACTCGAAGCTTCAATGTAAATCTAGCTTAATCTAATCTAAAATCTATCTTATTTTAATGTGACAAACTTGCATCAAGAGCTCGGTGAGTACACATCAGATTGGTACAATGTCTCAAACTTCAAGCCTAAACATTATGAAGTAGGCAACAGTTCAGTTAACGTTTTGATATCAAATTGTAACGTTAGTTCAATCCCAAACATTTAGCACTAACAATAAACTGACAATCTAATCACAACGAGGCAACAGCTAACGTTAGTATATTTTGACACTGAACCATAGACTGTATGTAAAACAGACAACTGAACAGGCAATTCATGAACCTACCTTCCATAAGATCGCCGCTGCGTGACTGCAGGACTTCCCCTGTCCCGCGACACAGGAGCACCCGGCCGTCTCAACAGTGCCGGGAGATGTAGTCAGGATCCATGCAGAGTGAACGTCAGACTTGCTTTGGCTTGGTTGAACATCAGCCTTCATAAATACCAGGTCATCGATGATGTTGTTATTGATTAACACCTTCCCAACTTTTCCACTGTGAAGGTACTGATACGCCTCTGTACTTTTATAATTGCGCACTGTAGACCCATCCGCACCAAGTGACAACACAAAATAATTAAATATGTCTTCGTACCTGATCTGAGGCCACTTCTTCATGTCATCCTCCCACTCATGAATAGTTTGAGGGTGTGGCACTGACCTGCCATTTGGATTATTAAGCGATTTTTGGAAATGTTCCCACGACATAGTTAACCAATTTAGTTAAGCTAATGTTTTGTGTTAGTGTTGCCCAGGGAAGCGATGAAATGGAAGTCCCGCACAAAAAACGGAAGTTCGACCCATATTTACTTCCGCGTTCGAAAATAAGGCGAATAGGCAACGATTAATATTAACAGTCTATGGCTACGATCCATCTGACAGCACTCGCAAGTCCGAAGAAGTCACCTTGCTTTTAGCTTACTGTGCTTTTGAGGTATATACCACCAATACATCTTAAATAAATACATCTGGAGCTATCCTCTGCCATTCAGAGCTCCGGAAAAGTTCCCAGATATTTTGAAACACCTGTCAGCAATACAATGCAGTCTCTGATGGTGGAATATTCAGTGAATAGGCTTCCTGACAACATCTCAGTGCAAATTCCAAAATAGTTGGTCTATTCATTTCCACGGTTCAACACACGAGACAACTGAACACCCAGGTGTTGTTATCACTACGTGCACATTATAAGACTAGAATATTTGGCTGTGCAATGGCTTGATTCATTTCTGCCAGTCAGTGCATGTTCCCTGTAGAAGTTAAAGACTACATTCATTATTGTGTCTGAGGATATCTGAGACGCTGGTCTGGGTCAAATGAGTTTATTTCATTGTGAAATTGAGAATGTCAGTCCTTGTATTGCACTTGGCACTTCTTTGTATTGCGAAATTGAAATGAAATATGGACTATTACAATCAATAATATGTTGAAATGAATTAAAAGGACTCCATTTCTGTAAAAAAAAAAAAAATCTCTGTCTGTTGTGTGCGTGTGTGAAGTTATAGCCTAGGCCTACCGTGCGCATATACTGCGCAAAACCGCCACTCGCGCCTTGGCTATTTAATTGTATATAGCCTTGTTAGGCTATGTGCAGGGTGTGCCAAATTTTTTTTATGAGATAGAGAGACCCCCTTAAAGACAAAAAGATAATTCAAGCACTGACTATACTTATAATACTAAAGCATGAAAACATTTCCTACTGGAAACACAAAATACAAGCATGAACCTGGAAATTAGCATAATATTGGACCTTTAATATATAATAGAGAGTAATCTCATTTATTTGACATTAAAATGACACTGTGTGTACAGTCAGCCTGCGCCTCCGTCTGCTGGTTACAGCCTGTGCGAGGCGACATTATCATCAGCACAACCTATTGATCTGTGTCCGTTATGATTTGCCAGGACGGCAGCTGGCATCGGTAAGGCTTCAGGATTGGCTGCAGTAGCTGCTGGCTATTGATCCGGCCTTCTTTCTAACTGAATATACACAGTCCTGGATATTGATTATAGAGAGTTACAATTTGATAAGACAGAGGTGGGTATCGATCTGTGAATCTGATGATGTTATCAAGCAAAAAGACATATTGATAAATGTAATGGGAGGGGAGTATTGACAAGTAGTCTTTAGGGTCAACAAGGTGAGGTCTATTGAGAGGGCATGGCGGTCACAACAGGACAGCAAGAGTCATCCCTCTTGCTGCTGGGACTTCTGTTTCTTGTCCTGGTGCTGTACAATAAGTAAATTATCTCTGTGACAAACATGACATCATGACCGCGTAAACATACACGCCCACTTTCTATCGCCAAGTGGCGTGTTATCTGTACGCATTTTGAGCGCCGTATACAGCAGACGGGTTGGGTTTAGGAAACGCGACACGCGGGACACGATCCCCGGTCTCCTGGGTGAAAGTCCACCCACGACCTTTTCCTTAACATAACTGCGTCAATAAGGGACGCCAATAGTCCCGACCAAGCAGCCCAGTCTCACGGCAGTTCGTGAAATGGTGACGTTATTTAAACTATTGATTCGTGTACACGGGACACGTTCATGTCGTTTTTTTCGTGGTGGTGAGGATTTTAGTTAGCAATAATTGTATTACCGTTTGCCTGTACAAGCAGCACGGTGGCTCAATGGTTAGCACTTCTGCAAGAAGGTTCTGGGTTCGAATCCAGGTCGTTTCGGGCCTTTCTGTGTGGAGTTTGCATGTTCTCCCCGTGTTTCCGCGTGGGTCTCCTCCGGGTGCTCTGGTTTCTTCCCACCATAAAGACATGCATGGTGGGTAATTAGGACTACAGTTGAAAATTAGCCGACTGGCTAACACTGGCGCATTGACAGAAATGTTGATTAATGTGCATTGTCCTAATCAAATAAACTTACAAACTTAATTAGCCTGTGTCTATGTTATCTCCTTACATATACCTACGCTCTCCGTCTCTGCTAGATTGGGAATGATTGAGATTTCTCTTGGCACAGCTACCAGAAGACTTCCAACTTTCAGACAGGTTGCTCACGTCACATCTACGTCTTCAAGCTCAGTGTGTGTGTGTGTGTGTGTGTGTCTGTGTGTGTCTGTGTGTGTGTCTGAGGGCTGAATGTCTGGTGAAAGACAAATGGAGACAGGAAGAGGTAAAGAGGTGAGAGAATGTGAGAGAGAGATATTAGCTAATGCTCTGACATAAATACTGAGAGAAGCATTTCTGCAGAGAAATGTATACAGTAGCCTACACATTTTTGAATAGATGGGGGCTTTAAACACAAATATTTTACAGTCATTTTTCCTAAGCAGTGCAACAGTTTCATCTCCCATCTGTACTGAGCATTACAGCCTCTAGCTTTGCTCCTTGGCTTTTTCTAATGTGTATTCTCTCTCTCTCTTTTTCTCTACAGCAGGCCCTGTATGTAGATGAATGCAGTCATTTCCACCCCTGACTGCTCAGCCCAATACGTTTCTCCTCTCAGTCCTTTAAGGGCTGTTATACTGTGAGAATAAATGGCATCTCTGGACTCAACTCCATCTCTCAGGATGAAGGAATGAGCAGCAGTGGGCTCTGTGTGAAACCAGATGGATCGAGCGAGTCAATCAGTCAATCAATTCATATATCGGTCTAAACTGTGGCCATCTCGGAAGAGACGACACTTAACGTTATTCCATAAAATACGTTGAGAAGAAACATTAATAGTCTTCCAAATAGTCAAATTACACAATGAGGAGTGTGAGAGTGAGAGAACTTGCAGAGCTGATGGCATGGTGTGCATGTGTGTGTGTGTGTGTCTGTGTGTATGTGTGTGTGTGTGTGTGTCTCTGTGTGTGTGTGTGTGTGTGTGTGTGTCTCTGTGTGTGTGTGTATGTGTGTGTGTGTGTGTGTCTCTGTGTGTGTATGTGTGTATGTGTGTGTGTGTGTGTGTGTGTGTGTGTGTGTGTGTGTGTGTGTGTGTGTGTGTGTGTACGTGTGTGTGTGTGTGTCTGTGTGTGTGTGTGTGTGTGTGTGTGTGTGTGTGTGTGTGTGTGTGTGTGTGTGTGTGTGTGTGTGTGTGTGTGTGTGTGTGTATACGTGTGTGTGTGTGTGTGTGTGTACGTGTGTGTGTGTACGTGTGTGTGTATACGTGTGTGTGTGTGTGTGTGTGTGTGTATACGTGTGTGTGTGTGTGTGTGTGTGTGTGTGCGTGTCTTTCCTGTTCTTTCTGACCACGGTGGGAAATCTGGAGCAGGAGAAGTTAATGCTACCAAGCTACATCACAGTGTAGTTATATTTTTCGAGAGGTGCACGTCAGGCTACGGCGTAGGGTACGCCGTTGATTCGACGCAGAAGCATAAAACGGCCTTTATTTGATCGCTCCTCACTCGAACCGGAAATTCTGGCCCTCCAAAGTCGCTAAGTCGGCAACACTGAACCAAAGCTAATGACATAACGTATGTAGCAGCAGCAGGCTAACGTAGCTACGTTACGTTAGGAGTGTGTGTTCTGTAGAGAAGACAGAGGCTCAGAGATGGGAGGGTTTGGGCCCTTGGATCATGCTGGCTTATACGTTGATTACAGTCACTATGTTAGTGAGTTTTCAACCAACAATCAGATGTGAGGTTAGTGAAAGTGAAAGTGAA
>NC_050178.1:22389150-22391650 GCF_008315115.2 Sander lucioperca | reverse complement strand
CAGGCTACCTTTGACAAGGAAACCAGTCCTCAACTCATGGCTAGCTGCCTTAAAACTGGCTAGCCCTCCGACAGCCCCTAGATTTAGAGTCTGTAACGAGCATTTTTTAGCGACAGACTATTTAGAGAGCTGTAATTTTGATTCAACAGGGTCACTGGTGAGGGTTAAGTCCAACAGACTGAAACCTGAGGCCATTCCGTCAATGATCCATTTTTCAGGCTACAGTACAGGGCAGACCGATAGACCAACGGCAAGACACTAACACCGATGCTATCTGCCCCAGAGACAGGGCGCTGAAACGCTCACATCAGGCAGAGGACAGAGAGGTATGTTTAGCTGTTATCCAGCATGCTAGCAAGTCTACTAGGCAAAGGGCTGGATGTAACGTTGTTGTGACATACACAAAACACGTACATATTCACTTACACGCACAAATACAGCCTGACGTGTAGGCTTTATAACGTTCAACAAAACTGAGACTGACACACTGGGCATTCATTGAAATTGAGTCACAAAACCAAGCTAGATACCAAACGATCCAAACACTTATGTCAAACTCCACAAGCTAGCGCTCCGACCATAGACTGTATAAATAAACCATGACTCCGATGATATCACAGATCAATAATAATGCGTTTCTAGCTGCTAACTAAACCACAGCGGGTCTGTAAACAGAATCCAACGTCCCTTTCTACTCCCCCTGAAGCTAGCTGATGTCTCAGGGCACATTGTTGATGCAGAGGGAGTTCAACTCACAGAAAAAGCTGCTGGTTCCATAATAAGAGGTATCTGTGCAGGATCCATTTGTGTAATATCCTTCAACGACCACAAGGAAACAATCTGCCAACTCTGCACTAGCCTAAAGCAAACGGCAAAACTCGTGAATCCGTCAACCTGGGGTGACTCTCCTACGTGCAGCAAACTTTTTTTTTTTTTTTTTTTTTTAACTATTTATTTTGGTTTTAACATTTTGCGTGCAGCTAACTTAACAAGCGATCCCATTGGATGAATTCGTCCAATCACATTTTCCATTTATCTGCCTCGATTTTCTAAAACGCACAGCACCTTTTCTGTTTTCTCTAAATGTACACGATATATAAGCAGTCTCTATTCCCTAAAATGCATAATGTGCTTGGATACAATAAATGAGAGTGCATGACAGGTAGATGGTCCAGGTTGACCTCTCAGTTGCAGTGTCCGGCAGCGCCCACACACACACACACACACCAGTCACTCCCCCCCAAACGATCCGAAGGTGGAGCCTGAAACAGACTGTCCTCCATGTGGTGGTAGTCAGACACTACAGGCCTGTCCCTCACAGGCTCAAATGTGTAACCCATGCCATTAAAATTACTCATTTTCATGTGTATTTAATATGCTGCACTGTAGCCTATATACCTCCGCAGGTCCTACCATGCCAGTGACGTCATCGAAATTGTCAGCGTTCTAATACTAACAAACGTCATTTTTGTGTTGCTTAAAAAAAGTTATATTGATTTTTTTAATTACAATTTTTAGAGTAATTTATTTTTATTTGTCATAACCAACACGTTATCAATGTTTATTCTTTCAGTTCAGTTCATCTTTAAACTCTGAACACATCTTCCTTTTTTAAGAAAGACTTCAGAGCCGTTCTTTGTTCTTTTCTCAAAGAAAAGCTGAACTCCAAGTCTTCCAGAGTCGCGGCCAAAGCCGACTCCAAAGACCGCTGTTCACCAGCAGCAGCAGCAGCCATAAGCCCCGCCCACCGACTCTATACACGATGTGATTGGCCTGACTAGAATTTGGTTTTTCCAGCTCGCAAGCCAACAGAGAGTTGCTAGACGACCCTGGCTGCAGATTACATTTGCTGCCTCTAGGGTGCAAAAAAAAAAAGTGGTAATAAGAAAGCAAAGCTGACTCTTCATTTGATCCTTCCAACAATATATTTTTCTGGTGTAAAATGAACATTAGAGCCTTTATTTGGCCAAAAGGTGGAGCAGTGTGTCCTGTATGTCCCTCACACACACACACACACACACACACACACACACACAGACACACACACACACACACACACACACACACACACACACACACACACACACACACACACACAGACACACACACACACACACACACAGACACACACACACACACACACACACACACACACACAGAGACACACACACACACACACACACACACACACACACACACACACACACACACACAGAGACACACACACACACACACACACACACAGAGACACACACACACACACACACACACACACACACACACACACACACACACACACACACACAGAGACACAGACACACACACACACACACACACACACACACACACACACACACAGAGACACAGACACACACACACACACACACACACACACACACAACACACACACACACACACACACACACACAGACACACACACACACACACACACACACACAGAGACACACACACACACACACACAGACACACACACACACAC
>NC_050178.1:22349150-22384150 GCF_008315115.2 Sander lucioperca | reverse complement strand
CTTTTTGCTGAGTCGTTGCGTGTGCCGCGCTTTTATTTTATTTGTTTAGCACTTACGGGCTACCATAGCTAGTCTCGTGACAACTTCCTGCGACCTTCCTTGTTGTCAACGGTTGTCAAGCTAGCCAACCGTGAAGTACCTGGGGAAGTATCAACGTTAGTCACTTGGTTGAAACGTGTTCCGGAGTGACGGAAAATATCTGCCATCACCCAGTTCCAGTCACGTCTCTCTCAAAACGTGCCGTGAAGAGAAAGGTTGGCGACGAGCACAGGCAAATTCAGTGAAAGTGGGAGACGGAATATTTTGTTATCGAGCACAGGGACACCTCTACATGTCTCATACGCACAGAGAAAGTTGCGGTGTACAAGGAATATGACATCAGACGTCATTACTCAACTAGACATGCTGAGGAGTATACAACATACCAGGGAGATGAGAGAAAGAACCGGGTCGCCAATCTTAAAAAATGTCTATTGAGGCAACAAGATTTATTTAAGAAAGCAAACAAAGAATAGCTTTGTTGAATACTTGACGCGGCCCAGCCTGACCCACACTCTACCTCGAGCGGCCCCCAGGTAAATTGAGTTTGAGACCCCTGATTAAGAGCGACTACGGTAGAGAGTAGTATGAAAGCCCGAAAATCCGCATAGGGGGGTTGGTTGGGACTTTCACCAGGAGACTGGGGATCGTGTCCCGCGTGTCACGTTTCATAAACCCAACTGTCCTGTTCTTCTTTTACTAGACCCAACCCGTCCCGCTGTATACGTAAAGCTATGCAATTGTTGGTATTATAAAAAACGTGCTGACCATCAAGAAAAAAACAAGATAAACGTGTTTGTGTACACAAATCAAAAAGCTTAAATTAAGTGACCATTTCACAAACTGCCGTGAGACTGTGTTGAAAAATATCAGAGACAGATATGTTTAACCTGGGCAAATACAACCAAAACTGTGGATAGACACCACTTGAGGTAACTGAGAAAACGTTTTTTTGGGTGTGATTTTGGTGCTAATACTGCCAAAACAAAGTTCACCTTCTGTGGGACTCACATAACTCACTTCTGTAGTGAGTGGTTATCTCCTAACCTCCTAAAACATCCTAAAAAAAAACTACTACAAATACTTTCCCCAAATTAGTTTGAGAGGAAATGCATTTCAATCAGGAGAGACTTCGTTGCAGATATGCAAAGGTTTATTGCATATGCATAATGATATGTACAGAGTCTTTGTAGATTAGACTCCATTGTTAAAAAATAATATTTTAAAGGGGTAGAGAAACAGGACACGTCCCCCGATGGAGTCTAGACACTGGTGATGGTGGAGAGGGATCCGTAGACCGACCGAAGGAGCTGTCTGCCAGAAGGGGACTCAGGGCCGTGGTTGACGAGACCGGAGGTGGAGGGGGAGGAGGAGGGTTGCACGTTTGCCTGAAAAGACAGCTGACAGCAACGGAGAGAAGACATTTAAAGCAGGATGTCATGCTGTGATTAAACAGCCCGGTCTCACGGCAGTTTGTGTAAATGCCACGTTATTTTAAACTATTGATACGTGTTCACGGGGACGTTTTTCTAGTTTTTTACGTGGTGGCCAGCACGAAAATGTGAAGTAATGTATTTCAATGGGAAGCATATTTCGTGGCCACAGCATGAAAATGTTAGGGAGTAGTATAAAAAGCCGAAAATCCGCGTAGGGAGGCTGGTCGGGGGGGTGGATGGGTCAAACATCACAGGACCTTCACCGTCTCCCGGCCGTTTCCCAGCCATCTCCCGGCATCCTTTCCCCGAGAAAATAACGTAACATTTACACGTAAAAAATGAGAAAAACGTCCACGTGAACACGAATCAATAGATTCAAATAATGTGACATTTACACAAACTGCCGTGAGACTGGGTTGGATTAAATCATGAATTTTGTGGCCAATTCTGGTTGGTTTACTGAAAAGTGATTAGAAGTCTTCCTGAAAGAAAGAAAGAATAAACAGAACAGCAATTATGTCCTTCTCTAAAGTATTTTTAGAACTGACAGCCTTGCTAACGTAGTCAACGTACGAAACAAGTTTCTCAGTTAGCAGATCTGGGTCTTTCTGCGCCATGGTGGTGCGACGTCGAGGTGAGAAACTATTGCGCTGTAGAAATCTTTGTAGCCAACCCATGTCCCGCATGGACTAGATCCACTCTGGCAGCTTTATTTCTAGCTCCAGGCTAACGTTTTTTCCTAGCCGTGCTCTGCTCTTGTCGGCTAATCTTGTCAGCTCATCAGTTTCTTCCAGTATTGGATTCTCCTGTAAGTAAGTAAGTAAGTAAACTTTATTTATATAGCACCTATCACAGACAGAATCACAAAGTGCTTTACATGCAGCAAGATTAACAATTTAAAAAACATCATACAAACATAAAAACAATGATAGCTCAGTCAAGTGAAAGCTTGTCTGAATAGGAGTGTCTTCAGCTGTTTTGTAAAATAAACGATAGAATCGGTCACACGCAGCGACAGGGGCAGGGCGTTACACAATCTGGGAGCAACTGCCTGAAAGGAGCGGTCTCCCCGAGTTTTGAGGCGGGTTTTTGGGACCATCAGGAGATTTTGACCTGAGGAACGAAGCGTGCGGAAAGAGGAGTAAGGGGTCAACAAATCAGCGATATATTTCGGCGTCTGTCCATGTAGTGCTCTAAAAGTTAATACTAAAATTTTATAATCAATTCTGTATTTTACTGGAAGCCAGTGGAGAGTAAACAAAATCGGGGTAATGTGTGCCCTTCTGTTTGTTCCTGTTAAAAGCCTGGCTGCTGCATTTTGCACCAATTGAAGGCGGCTCAGCGAAAATGTATTAAAACAAGTAAAAAGAGAATTACAGTAATCTAACCGTGAAGAAATAAAAGCATGAATGATCATCTCCATGGTAACTTTGGGTAGTATTGTTCTCAATTTAGAGATATTTCTCAAATACAACAAACAGTTTCTGACCAACTGTCTAGAATGACCATCCAAAGACATCGATTGGTCGAACAAAACACCAAGGTTTCTTAGGCTCAGCTGGACGGAGGAGTCCAAGGAACAGAGGTGTAGTTTGATTTGGGGTAATTTTTGTTCTGGAGCAATGATCAATGTTTCAGTCTTTTTTGTATTCAGTTGTAGATAATTGTTGTATAACCAAGTCTTAATGCTTGACAGACATTCCAATAAGTCAGTTAATTTACCGAACTCTGATTCTTTGAATGAGCAGTACAACTGAATGTCATCAGCGTAAAAGTGGTAAGACACATTATTAAAATTACGGATTATTTCACTAAGAGGGCTAATATACAATAGAAACAAAAGAGGACCTAAAACCGAACCCTGAGGAACTCCGTATGACAGAGGGGTCATTTCTGACAAGATGTTGTTAACAGACACACAAAATGATCTATCACTCAGGTAAGAGGTGAACCATTTAAGAACAGACCCAGAAAACCCCATTTCATTCTGTAACCGATTTAACAATACTGTATGGTCCAATGTATCAAATGCAGACGACAGGTCAAGTAAAATCACCACAGTGTACTGTCCAGAGTCAGCAGCCATCAGAATGACATTACATACTTTAAGAAGCGCAGTCTCAGTTGAATGACATTTACGAAAACCTGACTGAAATTTGTCAAGCAAATTTTTTCCATCAAGAAATGTAGTCAGCTGGCCCGCCACCACTTTCTCAAGTATTTTAGATAAGAAAGGCAGTTTAGATATAGGCCTGTAGTTAGTTGGTTCAGAAGAGTCCAAATTAGGTTTCTTCAGTATGGGACTAACAACTACTTGTTTAAAATGGCTGGGCACAGAACCGGTTAAAAGGGAAAGGTTAATCATTTTAACAACATACGGTCCAACTAATTCAAACACATTTAATAGCAATGAAGTCGGCAATACATCGAGCGGACTTGAAGATGGTTTCACTTTACTTAACAGGCCCTTAATATCATCTCGAGTGATAGGTGAAAAAGTATCCCAGGAGTATGAGACTACTGGCCCACAGGATAAGATATCAAGAGATGGGTTAATAGTAGTTCTAATTTCTTGCACCTTGTTTAAAAAAGCATGTAAAAACCTATTGCAATCAGACTTTGAGTGTACAGGCACTTGGGGAGCGGGGGGAGAGACAATCTTAGATATTGTATCAAACAGTACTTTAGGATTTTTCTTGTTCAGAGTTACCAGATTAGCAAAATAATCCGACCTGGCCTGTTTTATCATAACATTAAGCAGTGTGATAAGCTCCCTCAGATGCAGTCTATGTACTTCCAGACTTGTGGATTTCCACAAACGTTCGACTTTACGGCACTTTCTCCTGAAAGACATTATTTCTTCATTCATCCAAGGGCAAGAATTTTTAGGGAATGTGCTTTTACTTTTCAAGGGAGCAACGTTATTTAAAACCGACAGACAATGATTATTAAAAGACTGAAGAAAAGATTCAGCATCACTACAGTCATTAAAAGAACTAGGGTCAAATGACTCGGAAAATTTCTCAGCTGTAGTTTGATTAATAATACGTCTTTGCAGCATCGGTCTACAAGGAAGGCAGTCCACATTAGAAGACAGATTGAAAAATATGCAACAATGATCTGTCACATTAATGTTCATAACACTCAGTTGGTCAATGCTCAGGCCTAAAGAAAAAACAAGGTCCAGAGTATGGCCTTTTATATGTGTAGGACCGGAGACATACTGTTTAAAATGAAATGATTCAGTGAGTGTTAAGAACTCAGATGCCACAGTACATGAAGAGTCATCGATATGGGAGTTAAAATCCCCAAGCATCAGAACACTTTCAAGTTTGATAATTGAAGATAAGAACTCTGCAAAATCATCTAAAAACAAGCGAGCAGGACCAGGAGGTCGGTAAATTAACACACAGTAAAATGAATCAGTATTTCCAACCTTAGTCATCTGTAGCTCAAAGGAGTCGAAAGAGTCCGAATTTATCATCCTGCAGCAAAAACGGTCCCGGTATACGAGTGCGAGTCCACCTCCTCGCCGCGACACCCGCGGTGTCCCAAACACAGAACAGTCCGGAGGACACAGTTCATTTAGATGGGTGTACTCCATTTCTCGCTGCCAAGTCTCAGTAAGGAACATAAAGTCAATATGTTCCTTTGTAAATAAATCGTTGAGGATGAACGCCTTATTGGCAATGGAGCGCGCGTTAAACAATGCAAATCGCGCCGGCTGGGCACGTTCAGATGGGTCGGGGTTGACACTTGCTAGCTGGCATGTCACAGGACACAGAATCCGCTCTCTTGGAAAGGGATTTCGGAGCCGCCGAGTCAGAAAACTTCGGTCAGGTTGACTACTCCAAAGGGACGGAGGCGCACAGAACACCTCACCGACAGGAACCGACCGCAAGCACCGCTCGACCCAAAAAGATCCGGGACCAACTGAACATGGTGGCCGTCCACGCCGTTTCCTCAGCCTGGCCTGGACACCAGCCCTGGATCCCCGCTTCCTTCTCCTGCCGCGATGCTTGGTGACAAGCAGGTACACCGGCGATGACGTGGAACATTCAAAGTTTGGAGGAAAAAACTCCGAGGACCTGGCCCGGGTAATAGAAAAGTCATTCATAGTCTCCTTGATGCGGAATAGCGTATGACGATCATATTTTAAAACAGCTGAGACACAGCTATTAGTTTTCAGGGCTGATAAAACAAAGAACAACACTAGAAAAACCACAGATACACGTGAGGGCAGAGACAGAGCAGAGGCAAAGCCGAACACAGGCGCCATCTTGACTGACGTAGTGAAGTACTACTCAAGTACTACTCATCAGTTTCTTCCAGTATTGGATTCTCCTGGGGTCAATGTCGAAATGTCTCGCAGCTTTTTCACCCGAGTTTTCCTCCGCATACTTTAAAATTCTTTGTTTAAATTTTAAATCAAATTTTCGTCTGGGTGCCACGCTCCTCTCGTCCTTCGTTTTCAATAAGTTTTTAAAATGTCTGTCACTACTAGCACTAAATGAGACCCGTGTTACATCCAATGTAGCTACTGCCATCTATTGGCACCTGTACGTTACTACAAACTACACGTGGCTGAGTAACACATACAGCCGCACTGACTAAAATACCGGTAGGACAATAATACTTTGCATGAGTACCATAATTCAGAAAAACAAAGTGTGGAAAAAAAGCATGAATATATGTTGTTGAATCTGTTAAATTAAATTGGTAGAAATGTACATTACGATGAACTTGAGGCATTTAGGAGATTATCCACACTAATTTAATAATAATCATGGTATGTTGAAAAAAGTAATAGTTAGTTGGACTAGTCGGTGTGTGTGTGTGTGTGTGTGTGTGTGTGCAGACCACTGAGCCACTGTGCCACCATACAAAGCATGTTGAAAAAAGTCATATTATAGTATGTCTAAAAGAGTCATATTATAGTATGTCTAAAAGAGTCATATTATAGTATGTCTAAAAAAGTCATAGTATAATATGTCAAAGAAAGTCTGGAAGAACGTGCAAACTCTACAAGAAAGGCCAAGCCCGCACTGGGGATCAAACCAGGGTGAGAGTCTGCAGTGCCTATTTGCTGGTGCTAATCAGAGCGGTGCTAACCAGTCAAATACCTTACGTTGAAAACAGTCATAGCATAGTATGTTGAAAAAAGTTATAGTATGTCAAAGAAAGTCTAGAAGAACATGCAAACTCCACACAGGCCCAGCCTGGACTGGGGATCGAACCAAGGGTGAGAGTCTACAGTGCCTACTTGCTGGTGCTAATCAGAGCAGTGCTAACCACTGAGCCACCATGCCACCAAATAACTCATGTTGAAAACAGTCATTGCATAGTCACCCAATACACACACATTATAAACACAGCAAAAGCCTGAAAGAAGCACTAGTCTTAAACAGTGATAACACAACAACTGTAACGGATATTAGGTAAGGTAGGAGTATTGTTTAAATTTTGAATGAGGTCTGTAGGTGAAAGTATGTGGGAGGAGTAGCATTTAGAAGTGGAGGAAGCCTGAAGAGGATTTAAAGATTGCTCCATTGACTTACAATGTAAAAAGAAAAAAACATAACGTATATAGTGTATGGCAGTCATTCCCAAACTCTGGTCCGCGGAACACTATTGGTCCGTGAGGGTACTGCAGGTGGTCCGTGGAAAAGCTAAATAAAATATAAAATAATAGTTTTTTATCCTTCATTTTACCAGGAAATTTTGCTTTCAAAATGAACTTTTCTGAGAGATGCCTTCCTGCTTTTTGGCTGAAAGTTGCCACAGAATACCCTGAGCTGTCCGACAAAGCCCTGAAGTGGCTTAAATTAATTATATGTGGCAGCCGTTGTGTGCAGTAAACTTTCTTTTAACGAGCCTGTTGTACTAATGCGATGACCAGTTATAGTTTTAGTGCTAGTAGGCCTATTAAGAGGTGAGGATTAATTCAGGTAGGACTGTGTGGAGACTAGGGTTGGGTACCGAAACGCGGTGCCAATTGGGCACCGGTTTCGACCTAAACGGTAGTAACGAGACCGAATAAGAACGAAAATTTCGGTGCCTTATTTCGGTGCCTGACTTTACACTACACTCAACAGCAGGTAACGTTAGCCTACCTTTAGCTAGCAGCTGGATTAAACAGGGTTAAAATGCTGACAGCTTACGTTAAACAGTGTAAAGTGTGACTGTATTTCAACAGTCTGCGCAGCAGATGCCGACGAGTTGTTCTTAAATGTCGCCGACTGTTGTTTAAAGTATCGGTTCAGGCACCGTTTAGGCACCGGCACCGTTTTAAAAGTACCGCTTTAGCACCGGTATCAAAAAAAAACAAACGATACCCAACCCTAGTGTAGACATATTTTATTATGTGTATTATGAGGTGGTCCACACACACAAAAAGTTTGAAAACCCCTGGTGTATAGTATATACGTATAAACAAGTATAAAGTCAAGTAAAGTAGTGAAGTATAAATGGTGGAGAAAAGTTGAACACAAGCACAAATGTCCTTAAAGAGCTGAACATTTTGATATTTGAATGGTTTTTGTAGCTGAGAGTATGGAGAAGTAGTAGGCGACTGAAAATCGCAGAACAATACTGTGAATGCTGCTGAATCAGCATTCACACAAATATGTATGCCACTGCTGATAGATCATCACTGAAATGTTGACAGATCCCAACAGATCCCACAAATTAAAAGTCCAGAACCAGAGCACCCACACTATGTGCTTATCTGCTTTACTGGCTGGTCAGAGAGAAGGAAGTGATGCGTCTGCAGATACATTTCCCCCTCAGGGATTGTTAAGCCCAAAGACTTTGCAAAGCAATAATTGACGTGTGTGGGGTTTGACGTTCTTAATTTCAAGCTTCGACAGCACGTCAACACTGCAGGCGGCAGACTGAAGCGTCAGCAGCTCAAGCATCTGTATTTTCCCACCACCATGGATGGTCCATGGAGAATGTATTCAATCATATTTTACAGTCATCATAACATCATTACGTTTTTGTACTGTAGTCTGATCTTCCCATATTTGGAAACCAGCCACTGCACCCCTAAATCAATACTTATATTTTGTGCTGATATCCAGATATTGTACTGCATTCTCTCAACTGAATACCAAGTGTTTGAAGTCAGAATTTTATATATGAATTTCCTTTTTACTTAAAGTGCTTATATATTATGCTTTTTGGCTTTTTCCCCTTTCCTTTAGTGTGTTATATATCTTGTGAGATAAGTGAAAAAGCCCAAAGTCCCCCCCAAAGGGACTGACCATCTCCAACAGAAAACACTGTTCACAAACAGCTCTATTGTAGTCCAGCCTTTACTTCAGAGACAGACGTGGTCACTTTGGAACACACGTTATAATGCTCACCTAGCTGCTAGCATGGCACGCCCTCATACTCTGCTTCTGACTGGCTAGTAGTCCTTACCTAGGTACTGTCAGGGCCCTCATACTCTGCTTCTGACTGGCTAGTAGTCCTTACCTAGGTACTGTCAGGACATGCCCTCATACTCTGCTTCTGACTGGCTAGTAGTCCTTACCTAGGTACTGTCAGGGCCCTCATACTCTGCTTCTGACTGGCTAGTAGTCCTTACCTAGGTACTGTCAGGACACGCCCTCATACTCTGCTTCTGAGCACACGTTTGTGAACGGGCAACACAGATTTTGATAATGAACAACTAAACACGTTACACACTGGACCTTTAAGCGTGAACGCTGTAAGCGGCAGCCACAGACCGGGCTGCAATGTAACCCTATGGGGAACCGTCTATTTGTTCCACTAAAAGTGCTGTTTTTGCCACTGAAAGGCTCAGATTATTATTCTAAATATCTGACAACATTATGGAAAGGATCCCCACAGAGATAGACCTTTTTAAAACCTCTTTGAGACCTTTCTGTTTAACCAGAAACAGCTCTGAGGTCGCAGCACTAAACCCACCAGACTCCATTTAAAAAATCAGTACTTTTAGCGTGTATAGAGCCAACATATTTACACATGTAAATCGGTAAACTATGTGTTTATTTCAACCAACACTAGAGTTTTGACAGTTGGAAAAGTGGAAAGACGACCCAAAACAGCTTTTCATGGCTTTACTTAGTTTCTGTCAACTTTAAATGAATGTGTATTCATGTGTATTTTACGATGCTAAAATTACTGTTTATTTACATGGAGCCTGGTGGCTTCAGGGAACGCAATTTCGAAGATGTGTTTATGTTTAAAAAAAGGATCTTACCCTTTAACAGAAAGGTCAACCTCCTTAGAAATCATTTCCATAATGTTGTCAGACACTTGAATATGCTAGGCTAATCACATCCTTGCTCTAGCTCTGTATTCACGTTGAGAGATTTATATAGATCTCATCTAACTCAAACCAAATGAGCTTTTCCCCTAAATGTTGAACGACTTCTTTTAGGGTATCAACCTGTAAGTGTGATTTAAATGTCCGTGTCTTTCCACGTCAGTGTGGATTGATACAGTAATGAAAGTGCATCTGTTCTGTGAGTCAGATGATTTCTCAAACGTTGTGGATTGCCCTTTAGCATAGCAGCCAAGAGGGAATTGTTATTTAGCCAGTGTTTCGACACTCGTCTCTGCTCATTGATCCACACACTTTTAGTGACTGTGGGTTCAGCTTTAAAGTTCTGAGCAGGGCTGTGTGTGTGTGTGTGTGTGCTTACAGTCATTACTGCTGTTGCTAATTGCTAGCAGAGAGACTAATGAAGTAGTTTATGTGTGTGTATGTGCACTCGCCATCAATTTGCTGTCGTTAGCACTGATGCTAATTGCTAGCACGCAGGATAATGAAGTACTCCTGATGTGTGTGTGTGTGTGTGTGTGTGTGTGTATATATGTGTGTGTGTGTGTGTGTGTGTTTGTTTGTTTGTGTGTGTGTTTGCACCATCAGTCACTGTCCTGTCTTTAGCACTCGTGCTAATTGCTAGCAGACAGTGTAATGGAGTGGTCCCTCAGGACCGTTCAACAACCACAGACTTCAATACAGCCAACACACACAAACACACACACACACACACACACACACACACACACACACACACACACACACAGAATATGTGTGTGGGTGTGTGTGTCCTGATGGGAGGATTAATGCAGGAAGCAGGTGAATTATGTTTGCTAGGGTGTGTGTGTGTGTGTGTGTGTGTGTGTGTGTGTGTGTGTGTGTGTCTGCATGTGTAATGAGCGACTGGAAGGATTAATGACAGCCTCCTGTGTGTGTGTGTGTGTGTGTGTGTGTGTGTGTGTGTGTGTGTGTGTGAGAGAGTGAGAGAGAGAGAGAGTCAAGAATTAGTAGATGGCAAACTGACAACAGGCAAGATAATGTAGTAATGACCAGTTCTCACAGTAACTGGGTTTGTTGAGTGCATTTAGTGACTGATGATGAAAAGTGTAAAACGTATTTGGCTGTAAAACCAAAACTGTGAGCGGAATCAGGCTTAGTAGAGCTGCCGAGTTGGTGAGAATGATCTCACTAGGAATGACCCCTTTCACATTACATGTAGTCATTGATTCATTGTCATTAGAAAAATATCAGTTGGTGCAGCTTTTAAGCTATTTACCGAAACAAATTGGGACATTAAATGGAGTAATAAGCCTCTTTCTGACCAAGTAGTTACAGGAACGTAGTTCTAGGAACAGTCCACTTCTAGACAGCTCTACTAACTACTCTCCCCCAAAACAGTTTTTGCCATTTGCATTCACACTGGCCAAGTGGCCATAGGAACTAGGAGGGGTAAGGGAGTGACGCAAGCACGGCAAAGGTCTGTATAGCGTCGTCATTTGACTTTAGCGCCACAATTAAGAATTAACAGAGTTTGAACGGCGAAGTTTAAAGACTAGGCTGGAGTACTGAACAGAGAAACACAGAAGACGAAGGCTCCAGCGTAATATGATCCTAATTAATATGATGGAGGAAGATGGAAGAGCAGAGCGCAGCTTGTCTTATGAGTTAGCATACGTAGGCGAGCTGCAACAGACAGTGAAGAATATGTACTGTTTGTGTTTCAGACGTTGCTAGCTCACTAAAGCTGCAGACACACCGACCAGACGGCCGTCACACACCGACCAGACGGCCGATCGTCGGCAGTAAAGCCAGTGTGACTGATCAGTCTCCCCGAGTTGGTCCAAAAAGTTCCTCAGAACACTGAAGAGACGAGACGTAATACGTCTCCATAACAGCAGGCGGCGCTAATCTGTATTGTCGCCCAAAAATGAAAACCGGCAACTGATTGGACGAACGCGTCACGTGGGTCTGGTTTCTCCTGAAATTCACAGCCAGACTGTCATGGCGACTCGTTCAGAATATGATCTCATATTGGACTAAAATAGTTCACTGAAACGTGTTTCTGAAAACATTTGAAGAGAGAAATAGGCCGTGCAGTTGCTGAATCTGTCTTCATTTCAGATCAACAAAGTTACAGTTTTTCTCAATTGTTTACACACTAATACTGGTACTTGAGACACAATGACCACAACATGTAACTCATGCACCAACCCCCTTAACCAATTCTGCTAAACTACAAGCACAATTCCTGCTTTACACTCACATTGCAGTTCTAAAACACACTTTTTTCAAAACACTACACACAATTTCTCTGCATTTGGCACAATTTTCATGAAGAAAATCTCTTGTTTTCACAAGGAACACACTGCCATTCAAAAATGCACACTGACTCATCCCATGGGCAAACACCTGTCACACAGTTTTACAATTAGCAATCAGTGCTTTAGCATAAACGGGCAACAGGTGAGCTCTTCTGTTTTGGAGAATTTGTTTCTGCCAGAGATGGAAAGCGTATGACCGAAATCCTCAAACGCGTATACCCCTTCTCCAAGATATGGAAGAGCATGTGGAGATGCTTTTCATGGCTGGATTCGCCATGCTAGGCCATATTTCCCCCGCTGCTTGGCCAGAGAAAACGTTGCTTGTGATGTGGATGAGGTGCTGTGGCCAGACCGGAACAGAAGAGAGGATGCAGCATAGTTTTTTTTTTTTTTACTGTAACTGTATACAGTAAATTATTCTGTTGTTTTGTATGTAGACCACTGTATGTGCAACTTTGTGTTGGTTGGGATGTACACTGTGTACATTGTTTCTGTGGGAAAATAAAATATATTTATTATCGTGTATTTGTGTGTTCTGAGTATAAAAACAATATTCTCAAATATTTTACATGTACTGTCTGTAGTAGGTGTAACACTGAACACAAAAAGACCTAAGTCATTATGATGAATGGTGTTTTCCATTCATCACAGTGTTTTCCACTGAGCACGTCAGTGTTCAGCTGGTTCTTCTAAATGTCTGTTCATAGGATGGTTTGTGTGTGTCATTTAAAAGCAAAATACCATTTTGAGAAGAAATAACATTGTTTTGAATGTAAACTTTCATTTTGCAGGAGAATTGAGGTGTTCTGCCCATTGTGTGTGTGTTTTTGGATTTGTGTGTAGAATTCTGAGAGTATGAGGCATGCTTTCAGAAAATGTGTGTAAACAATCAAGAAAAACTGTAAAAGATTTTCATCAGATTTTGAGAGACTCTAGTCACGCTCATCCCGCTTGCCATTTTCTGGTTAGCT
Source organism: Sander lucioperca (assembly GCF_008315115.2). NCBI lineage: Eukaryota > Metazoa > Chordata > Actinopteri > Perciformes > Percidae > Sander > Sander lucioperca. The sequence goes on along the minus strand of NC_050178.1, from coordinate 22,371,087 downwards.
CTCAGATGAGGTATATATATATATATATATATTTTCCGAAATAAGGTCCCATAGTGGTCCACCGGAAGGGGGACTTTGCCTCTCTATGCCTCTCTATGCTGCATTGACTGTGCAACACACACACACACACACACACACACACACACACACACACACACACACACACACACACACTCACACACACACACACACACACTCACACTCAGATGCACAGATAGTACACACAAACAACTATGGCATGTATGCACACACAAGCAGATCAATACTTGTTGATTGAGAAGGGACCATGGAGAGTTCCTCTCAGCAAAGTAAATGAGGTTAACAAACTCAATGACAAATAGAGTGATCACTGTGTGTGTGTGTGTGTGTGTGAGTGTATGTGTATGCGTGTGTGTGTTTGTATGTGTGTGTCTGTGTGTGTGTGTGTGTGTGTGTGTGTGTGTGTGTGTGTGTGTGTGTGTGTGTGTGTGTGTGTGTGTGTGTGTGTGTGTGTGTGTGTGTGTGTGTGTGTGTGTGTGTGTGTGTATGTATGTGTGTGTGTGTTTGTATGTGTGTGTGTGTGTGTGTGTGTGTGTGTGTGCATTCCATCACCTTGACTCTAATTGCAGGCAGACAGTGTAATAGAGTTCTTGTATGTGTAAGATGTAGTGCCACCACTCTCCCTTTCATCAAGTCTATCTGTGTGTGTGTGTGTGTGTGTGTGTGTGTGTGTGTGTGTCTATGTGTGTGTATGATATTCATCTTAGCATTTCTACTACTGCAGAGCTGAATCACTGCATATAAACAGATCTTGGGACATTTTCAATTGTTAAAGTGATATTCCAGCTCAAATCTAGTATGCAGCACCTGTAGACTGTTAGGTTGTAGTTCAGTGGGCTCTAAGAGTGACCCAGTAGAGGCTCTTTAAATGTAATTGTATATCATAATAGTGCTATATGTCATGGTTCATCCAGGCAGGCCTTCATGCTTCTCATTCATTCTCTCTTTGTCTCTTACAACTAATGCCAACCTCAAACCAAACGACTTTTTCAAGCAATTCCACTTTCACAGTCAAATTCCCAATATCAGAATGACACGTGAACCCCGCTCTCCTGGGTGAAAGTCCCTTGTTTGACCCATCCCCCCCTCCCCCAGCTCTGTGGTCAAAAGAGCATGCACACATCAGTACATCCTGACTAAAAACTACATCTGCGTCAGACCAAAGTGTGAAAACAACATCTTAACTTTCCTTCTTGATTTCCTGTGTTTACCTTTCACCATCAGTGGCGTGTGTATTTATATCTGATCTGTGGGTGTAACACCTGAACCTGGTGATGAACTTCAGAGACAACCTCTCTCTGTTGGACGATATTGGAAAGAAATATCACACACACACACACACACACACACACACACACACACACACACACACACACACACAGACAGACACCCCGAAGCAGTGATCCCTATAATCACACGCATATATATGTACAATATAATATCATATATATATATATATATATATATATATATATATATATATATATATATAGAGAGAGAGAGAGAGAGAGAGAGAGAGAGACTAAATCTGATCAGATTACAGATCATCCACAGTCTGTTGTTAATTAAAATCAGCAACAGCTCGCATGTCGAGCATTTTGAGAGCTACTCTGTCTTTATAAAACAGCTGGAGACGGTGTAGGAGCTGATATTTGGGTCTGATAACATTTGATTAGATCAGAATCTGACCTAACAGGATGTGAGTGTTTCTGTGACTTCCTGTTCAGCCTGAAGGCTGCTGGCATCAGCTGTAATCTTTTGTCACCGCCTCCGGCTGCTCTCGTCCACTTTATCTCTAATGAGCCTACTGTGTTTGTTTTATGACACTTGAGTTTATTATTTTAATGATGTTTTTATTTGTATTTTCAGGTTTTCATAACAGGCAGTTGAGTTTCTGAATAAAAATGAAAAATCATTTTGATGCAGAGTTTTGAAATTCATGTTAATCAACTTTACTGACTGAAAGTTAACATCAGAAACATTTTACAGATGGAGAGATATGTTGCTTATAAAAATTAATCAGAAATCACAATCAGAGGAAGTTGTATTATTAATTAATAATGTTTATTATCCAGACGAAAGATTATAGATATAGACCAAGATATAATAACACGTTTATAACACTGACAACACTGCAAGATACAACTATTATAAATGCATTAAAGACAATTCATATTCCTACATATATAATATACAACATCACATAATCTTTAGATTTAAAATACAACATCTGGAACACACACACACACACACACACACACACACACACACGCACACACACACAAAGGTAAAATTATTTGTAATAAGTCTTAGGTGATAGTTATGTTACAAAGTGAATTCCCAACATGTAAAACTATTAAACCAATGTCCCCTAACAGACACACACATATATATATATATATATATATATATATATATATATATATATATATATATATATATATATATATATATCATACCCATCCCTTGTTTTAAAGCCAGTGTATACCAGGTTGTATTAAAGCCAGTGTATACCAGGTTGTATTAAAGCCAGTGTATACCAGGCTGTATTAAAGCCAGTGTATACCAGGCTGTATTAAAGCCAGTGTATACCAGGTTGTATTAAAGCCAATGATGAAATGATCATATATGCATATTAAGTGTGTGTGTGAGCTGAAAGCTGCGCTCCTCTCCGTGTCCTCAGGTTCACAGCGACTACAGCAGCACAGAGCATCAGCAGCAGGACACTGAGCACTGAGCATCGCACTTTGAAGAAGGTGGAGTAAATCCCAAAGGGCTCCATGTACACTAACACAGTTCTCTCTGTTGACACACACTGATAATCATCTCGGTCAATAACTACACACTAGTACTCTCCTGCGTCTCCCACTGAGATATTAGAGATAACCAGGTTACCATTTTCAAAGTACATGCTCACTCTGCTCATGCTCTGATACGTTACACTAAAGATTCTTCCCTCTGTTCGGTGTGACTTGATAAACCAATCATGCCTCTTACCCTGTCCCCAATCTCTGCATCTGAGAGTGACTTCTTCTCTCTCTGAGTAGAGCTCTACAGCAGGGGGGCCAAATTTGGGGCACACCACCAGATAATACTCTTGCTGTCTCCTAGAGACTTCACAGGAGTACCAACCTGAGTGATTTAACATTAGAGATGAAAACACCTGCGAGTAGTTTTGGTCTACTGAAGGAGCAGTCTGGTTTAGTAGTCCTAGGTCAGGGATGGAGAATGTTTCCAGATTATATTTCCTCCAACGTGGAGGCTGTTCATCAGTGGAGTCAGTGATAGTGCACGGCAACACAGCTGTCTCTCCCACTGAGCGGTAGATTATCTCAAACTGTAGTCTCAACTCTACAGTGTAACTGCTAACACACTGCTGTCTGTTGCTGTGACGTTGGAAACACGAAGAGCTGATGGGTTCGTCACCACTTGGTATCTTCCTCTAACATTGTCCATCACTGATGTCGTCTTGTCCCCAACAACTCTGCTCCATGTTTCTTGCTCATATCTAGAGTCCTGTTTGAGCCACTGGACATCCAGATTATCAGCTGCTCCCTCACATGGCAGGTCCACTGTTTCTCCAAGTCTTGCTTCAATATATCCCCAATCTACTGAAGTACAAACAGTAATAGTGATGTTGTTCTCATGCGTCACGTTGCCCTCAGTCCAACACTCCTCTCGGTACAGGCCAGAGTCTGAATGGGTCAGGTTGAGGATGGTGTAAGAAGAAGTATCCACATCGCTGTGAAGTCGTCGTTTCAGGTGTTCAGGTACTGAGGAGCTGTTGGACCAGAGGTCAGAGGTGTTCCACAGGACAAGCTTCTCCTCACCAACAGATCTGGAGATCAGGCAGGAGTTGGTGTTCTCGGGGAGGTTGAAGGTGTAAGAGTCTCCTTCCTCTTGGATGATGATCTGTTCTTGTGCATGGATGTTGTTGATGAGAGCAAACAGCAGGAAGGAGAGCTCTGTGACTGCAGCCATTCTGCTCCGAGGTCGACAAACACTGACACCACTCAGCTCAGTCTGTGTGTGTGTCTCTGTGTGTGTCTCTGTGTGTCTGTGTGTTTTATCAAACATGACTTCTTTATCTCATCATCAGAGGAAACTTTGCAGCATCAGCTCTCTATCCAGTAATCAATGTCCTTACATGACTCTAAAACCACAGAGGCTGACGTGTCTTCACACCTTATTCAGAGTGTTTGTGTGTGTGAGTGTGTGTGTGTGTGTGTGAGTGTGTGTGTGTCTGTGTGTGAGTGTGTGTGTGTGTGTGTCTCTGTGTATGTGTGTGTGTCTCTATGTGTGTGTGTGTGTGTGTGTCTCTGTGCGTGTGTGTGTGTGTGTGTGTGTGTGTGTGTGTGTGTATCCAGGTGTGTTTTTGTGTCGGTTTTATTGCCGTTTTTGTTATATATTTACTCTGTTTTAGGCAACATTTGTGTCACGATGGACACAGCCTAACCCTAACCCTTAACCCTTGGACAATGGATGGAAATTAGCCCTTGGCTACAATCCGGCATGTTTACATGCATGTATTCCATGTTTGTTCATTAACATGCACTGTCCCAATCAAATAAATAAATAAATAAAAATAAAACAGAACGGACCCAAATGCAAGGTTCAACAACAATAATGCTCTTTATTCGGCACAATTATAAGGAGGGAAGTATGGGAAGGAGGACGCCAGGAACCGGAGTGAGGACACGAGGGCTGGGGACAGATAACAAGGGCTGGAACAGGATGGTGAGGGACTTGAGAGCTGAAGTAGCATGGCGAGGGCTAGATGGGCAGGGTAGGATGGCGAGGGAACACAGGGGATAGGATGGCAAGGGCTCGGGAGCTGGGAGTAGTATGGCGAGGGAACACAGGGGATAGGATGGCGAGGGCTCGGGAGCTGGGAGGAGTATGGCGAGGGAACACAGGGGATAGGATGGCGAGGGCTCCGGAGCTGGCAGGAGTATGGCGAGGGAACACAGGTGATAGGATAGCGAGGGCTTGGGAGATGGGAGTAGTATGGCGAGGGATCATGGCTCATGGTCTTGCATCAGCGGGGGGACCTTACTATACACAGCAGAAAAAGTCTGCAACATAGTTTTAGCCTGTGGGGGTTCTGGAGCCAGATGACCCGATGCCCAGAGAGCAGTGTCCAGCACAGCCCCAACTGGGGCTATACCAAGGAGACAGGATATTATTCATCACTTTTAAAAGGTATAGTGTTATGTTTGGCAATGATACTCAATACAGGAAACATGACGATGCACAACATTTTTATTTATTCTTCAGGTTTTCGTTTCTCTTTAAAAGTGTTGTTGATGGCCACAAGTGAACGATTTATTTCTGCCACTGACCAACATATTTCGGCTTGTTTTTCCAGCCCCTCTGCTGTCAGGAGATTGGGGGGGGAGGGGAGTACACACGCTCTCCCTCACAGCTGTTGCCTAGCTCTGACTCATGAAAAAAACAGTAAAAGTAAAATAAAAGACACTGCATAAACTCTGCTACTGTGTGTTTATTTAAATATACGTAAACCATATAGGCCTAAGAGATTGCAATATAAGCCTGTATATTACTATTAGGACTATAGCATATTATGTCAAGGATGTATAAATGAAATAAACTTCAGCTGGAGTCCGATTTACCACGGCAACACTGTTCACTGCATCAGTGATCTCTTTCCATTCCTCATTATTTCTACAGCCTTAATAACAGTTTTCAGGCTGACAAAACTACAAACGTAAGTGCAAATGAACCTGAGATATCAGGGTTTCAATCTCCAGCTCTGAAAAGTGCCGCTTCTCAGCCGGATTACGTCTCGCCATGTCGTAAATTGTAGGGGCGAGGCCTCAAAACCCAGAATATATTGGGGCGTGATATTTAAATTACAATCGTTTCCAGCCGCTGCATTTATCAATGTACGACCATTCTTACGCTCTGATTGGTGTGATACGAATGTTTCATGAATCACACGTGAAGCCTGTCGTAAGATGATTTCTGCGCTCGTATCTGCGCTGGTTTCTACGTTAGGTTGATAAATGAGGGCCAATGGCTGCAGGGGAGAGACACGAGAGAGGTAAGTACAGGCACAGGACAGCGACAGGTAAGTTTACAAACGTTCAAAAGAGAACGCTTAAGAGAGAGACACAGAAAAAGACAGAGCCAACGTGGAAAACACACAAAAAGGAACTAGAAAACTGGAAACAAGAACCCACAGGACTTTCACCCAGGAGAGCGGGGTTCACGTCCCGCTGGTCACGCTGGCTATAGTCGTTTTTTACTTTCCTCCCGCGTGTCACAGAACCGTACACCCACCCACGACCTTTTCCTTAACATAACTGCGTCAAAAGGGACGGCAATAGTCCCGACCAAGCACGTTTACTTAAAATGCTAAAGAGATGGCAATAGTCCCGACCAAGCGCGTTTACTTATAGCGCTAAAGGAGACTTTTAGCTTCAATAAGAACGACAAAGGCACCTGACCAAGCGTCCAGATTTTACGAGATGAGTGAGAGAACGTGTTGCAACTGTGTGTATTGCATTTAGGTGATATTTCAGGCTGGAAGTACTCCGGTGATAAGAAAATTCAACTTTGCAGTGGTTACAAATAAGGTTCTGTCGACTGCGCCGTCTGGATGAACTTTAAAATGAAAATGGCCATGCAAAAGTTCTGTACCCTTCTCCATGTTTGTTGGTTTGTTTATCCGCCAATTATTTTCTCCAGTTCCTGTAAGCGCGGCAGCAGTCAGCAACAGACTTTTACAAAATAAAAGACTAAAGCTGCAAACAGCGATGAACGGGCCCTCACCTTCTTGCAGTCGGGGGTACTGGCAGATGCAACATCACATGTAGACCACACATTCTAAGTTTCATGTAAATCGGAATAACTTTTGCCAAGATACGACCGTTCATGTTTTAACAGCCACCTACAGGAAGTTGTTCCTCCATAACTTGCGTACTGTTTTAGCTATCAAAATTCTTTAAATAACTTTTAGTCATGAGGGTCCACCGAGTTTATATCCAAGTTTTTGTGCAGATTGGACTCACGGCCCAGGAGGAGTTAGACAAAGTATGTTTCCCATATATTGCGATGTGGCTAATTAATAAATAAATTCTAACAGCGCCATCTAATGGCCGATTCACTCTATATTTGGCATGGAAGCTCAAGCCCCTATACAGAACAACTGTGTCATGTTTGGTGTCAATCGGAATACATCTTGGTGAGATACGCAACTTCCTGTTTCGACAGCCCCCTACAGCAAGTTGGTCCTCTGTAACTTGCGCATTGTGTTAGCTATCAAAATTCTTTTGAGAACTTTTTGTCATGAGGGTCCACCGAGTCTACGTGTACATTTTTGTGCAGATGGGACTCACGCTCTAGGAGGAGTTAAAAAAAAGTAGGTTTCGCTCAAAGCGAATTTGCTAATTAATTAAAAAAATGAAAACAGCGCCATCTAAAGGCCGATTGACGCCATATTTGGCACACAGCCTCATTGGCACATGAGGAACAACTGTCTTAAGTTTTGTGTCCATTGGAATAGCTGTGTGCAAGATACAACCGTTCCTGTTTCGACACCCACCTACAGGAAGTTGGTCCTCTGTAACTTGCGCATTGTTTTAGCTATTAAAATTCTTTTGATAACTTTTTGTCATGAGGGTCCTCTGAGGCTATATGCCAGTTTTCGTGCCGATCGGACTCATGCCCCAGGAGTAGTTAGACAGAGTAGGTTTCCCATATATCAATATTTTGCTGATTAATTAAAAAAAATTAAAAAAGCGCCATCTAATGGCCGATTGACGGCAAGTTTGGCACAGATGCTAAACCGGCCATGACGAACAACCTTGTCAAGTTTCGGGGCAATCGGAATAATTGTTGCCAAGATAACGCAACTTCTTGTTTAGACAGGAAGTTGCTGTAACTTGCGCATTTTTTCAACTATCAAAATTCTCTGGATAACTTTTCGTCATGAGGGTCAACAGATACTACCTGCAAAGATTCAAGAAGATTGAGATCACGGCCTAGGACGAGTTCGAAAGAATGTACAACACATGAAAAATGCATAATTAAAAATGGCCGCCTTCCGGTTGGGCGGAGTTAATGAAGGTAAATGGGAAATATGTCCGCAATGATTAGAGCAATATGGGTATTAAATATGGTGAAGATTGGAGCAACTATGTCCAAGGCCTTCCACGCATTAGGGGGCGCTATGGAGCCCACTTACAGATTTGGGCCAAATCGCTGTAGAGTCTCACAAAGCTCACAGGTGTTTTTGTGGGTGCCAATTGTTGTGAGTTTTCGTATATATTGAGGCCGTCAAAAATGTGCCCAATGCCTAAAACCAATTAGGGTCCCATAGGCCACGCCCACTTTGACCAATCAGTACCTTACAGTAGGGGTGGCCTCATGAGTGGCCCTAAATGGTACCCTTAAAATTTTGTAAAAATCAAATGAGCCGTTCATGAGCTATAAACTTTATGTACTTGTAGCGCCCCCTAGTGGCCAATTTTTGTAAAATGTGTGGGGCCCCTCCAGAGGGTCATGGCAAACAAGAATCTTAAGTTTTGCGTTGATTACAATAATTTTGGTCGAGATATGGCAAAGTTGGTGTTTTCATACTTCGCTACACAAATTTGTTTGTGCATAATATGTGCAATTTTTATCCTATAAAAATTCATTGGATAAGTTTTTGTCAGGTCTATCTGGAGATGCTACCTGCCAAGTTTCGTGCAGATCGGCCGTACGGTCTAGGAGGAGTTCGGCAAAGTAGGTTTTCGATAAATCGCAATTTTTCACGCATAAAAGTCTAGGCGGAAATGGGCGTGGCCTATATCAGGAGATTCAGCTGGATCCAGGGAACGCGAAGATATATGGTTTTTGAATGTGCGATGTACGGCTTGGGAGTTATAGGGCCAAACGCATTTTTTTCTGCAATAGCGCCAGCTAGTGGTGCATATGAGTAATTATTTTGAATCGTTGCAATTCTCACCAGTTGTGACATGTGTGCAAATTTTTGTGAGTTTTCGTGCATTCTAACCCCCTCAAAAATGCGACGAAGGACTCGGAAAAATAATCTGATGAAAAACAATAGGTTCCTTCGCACTTTCAGTGCAAGGCACCGTTGAGGCCTTGCACTTTCAGTGCTCGGGCCCTAATAATAAAAAACTGCGTAAATACGCGATAAAATAATTGTCGGCGTTAATTAATTAATGAGTTAACGCAATAATAACGCGCTAACTTGCCAGCCCTATTTATATGCAGTATATGGACAGTTTTTTGTGTTTACACACGCTCCCTGGCTCCGGTAACACTGCATGGTTGGGGTTAGCTGGCTGTGAGTTTGTTTTCTAGTTTTCTAGTTTTCTAGTTCCTATTCTGTTTTCCATTGTCAGTTTCTCTGTTGGCTCTGCCCTTCTCTGTAGCTATGTTTCCATCCACACGTTTTTATCCGCATTAAGTGATACTGAATGAAAAATGCCTTATGGAAACAGTAAAATTCTATTCAATTTCATGAATATCGACTCAAAGGAAATACGTTCGGTCTCATCGGATTTTATCTTGATCGATATACGGCTTATGCGATATACGGCTGATGGAAACGTTATTTGCCGAATTAATAATGAATTGCGATTAAGTTTTAGGTCATTTTAAGGTTACAACCTGCCACAAAACCAAGAAGAAGAAGTTGTAGTTCATTTCCGCCCAGTATTTCCTCTCTGTTTGCACACACGGCGGGCGTCAACAAAGACAGATGGAAGTGGACCAACGAGGAGACGAGAGACTTTTTGAATTTAATTTACGAGCAAAATATAACTCTGTTACGACCTGATGTCTAGGGGTAAACCGGACGCAACATAATGTGTGTCCCCCCCCACTCTTCCCACTCCCAAACATGGCCAGGACAAAGAATTGCAAAGTAACAGTCTTTTTATTTTGGAGATGAGGCCCCAAAACAACAAACTAAACAATTCTAAAGGCAAACTAAACTTACCTAAGCCAAAACAAAACGTAAATAAAAGACAAAGCTCTAACCTAAGCTTCTAATAACAAAAACAGGAGAAAAAGGGAACCAACAAAAAAAGGACTTCTCACTCCTACCAACTGCTACTAGCAAATAAGTCAAAGAAATATGTATTCACAGATAAAACAAAATGGTTGAAGGATAACAAATCCAAGAACCCAAAACAACCATTTTGACTGAAGGCTGTTAACATTACTCACAACAACTTGAACACAAGACACAGGTTTACACAGGCACATGTTGGGAATGGCAGAGTGAAGAGAGAGCCAGAGCTCCTGTCCAATGAGGCTTAAAATGGCTGCTGTCCTCCAGACGACCAATCAGGAGACAGCAATCAGCTCTGCTGGACCAATCCGGTGTTCACACCTGTTCTTCATTACCTGTGTACACTCAGGAAAACAACTGATAGAGCAGGGCACAACAAATCACAAAACATGACCCCAGGGTCATAACAACGCTGTCGTTCCCACACCACAGGCCGCCTCCGCTGTCGTCGGGCATTTACTACATCTGCATCACCATAGCAACGTGTTGATAGCGTCGTTGTTGTCTTATTATAGCTTGATATGACGCTATCAGCTGGCACATTTAATAAGCACTATTACAACTTGTGCAATATTGATCATTTGATGGTAGATGGCGCCATCCATTTTGTAGCAAAACTTTGTTCGCAAATGTTTACTTGAATGTTTTTGATTCAGTGCGAAAATGAACGGAAACACCTTCAAATGTCTCAAATCTATTCCATATACCAGTTTGACCGCAAAACAGTATGTGACATCATTACGCAACAGGTTTTTATTCGCTTTAAAGCCATTGGATGGAAACACACTTTCACCAGCTTTATTAACATGAGTTTTTTTACCTAACTTCAGATAATTCAATTGACACGTGGATGGAAACTTAGCTTGTGTCTCCTGTGTTTCTCCCCCTTGCCCTCCTGCCTGCTACTGCCAGCTGACTACGCACACCTGCTCGTCATTCCACCATCACCTCTCCCGTCGTGCACACCTGCCAGCCATCTACTATCAAGCCCAGTATTTGAACCCTGGACCTACTCACCAGCTTCGCTTGATCGTTATCTCAGCCACCCTGGTGACACTCGCTACAAGCTCTCTGAGAAAATCTTGTACTTACCTGTCTCTGTCCGTTGTTGATTTTTACCTCTCTTTGTGTTTGTTCCCTGCAGTCCTCATCGCCATACCTCTCTGTTGTCTCCAGTCAGCTGGCCTCACCATTCGGTCCCCTCCTCACAGCTCCCTGCTCCATCCTGCCTCCTCTCCTGCTTCCAGCCTTCCCCTCTTGGACTCCTCTGCTCCCCAGACTCCAGTGCCTCCTCCTCGGTCCCCTCGGCCCTGGTTTCCTCTCTTCCTCACTCCCCGAGCTCCCTCCTTCCCCAGTCTCAGCCCTCGGGCCCTTGCTCCTGTCCTTGGCGTCCGCCTCCCCACACCTCCTTCCCTCTGATTATTATTTAAATAAACCTTTTTGTTGAGCTTTGCATTTGGGTCCGTTCTGTCTCCCTTGTAAGACAGTGAGCTATTTCAGTGAGTCAGCATGCACAATACCAGGGCCTCTCCTAGTGGAATGCAGCCATCATTAATGGTTTTGAATACACCTGTGCTTTTCCTACTATGACATGTCAACATGTCTGCCGTGAAAAAGGTCTTTGAGCTGCTACTGCTAAGCTAACCTGTTAGCCTAGCATCTCCAGTGAGACCTCCAGACAAAATGGCTCTTCTCTCATCCTCAAACGGGGATTCATTCTCCACCGTGTTTTCCGTTGCCGTCTTCACAAAGTTATACTACCTTCCTATCAAGTTTGCACCCTCTTTTGTTGAGGAGACGTTATTTGGAGCAGTGTACAGTGATCTGACAGAAGACCGAGAGATCCTCAGGCAAGAACCTGAACCTGATGACCTATTGGAGGTCCTCGACAGCTACGTTTGCAGAAGAAAACCCTCAGCAGACACCCTTCCACCAATTCTGATGGAGATTTCCCACAAAGAACTTGTTCAAAAGCCTATGTTTGTTTTTGATTGTTGGAGGGACATCACACAATCACGGATCAGTCTGAATTTTGAAAAGCTGTAAAAGATGTATGGTGATCTTAGACCCACAGCTAAGAAGCTGTTGAAGTTCCCAGCAGGTATGAGGGCAAAGCAAAAAGAGCTCGAACATCATCTCAGAAGGTATATCTGGGAACTGGATGAAGAAAAACTTTGGAAATTTCTGAGATTCTGCACAGCGTCTGATTTGATTGTGTCAGACACCGTCACTGTTGAATTTACAGAAATGACGGATTTCACAAGACGGCCAATTGGACGGACATGTTGAATGTTCCTACAGCTACCTGACTGCTATGAACATTTCCCTGACTTTTGTGCTGAATTCAATGACGTCCTTGAGAGCAACGTATGGGTGATGGACATTGTGTAGCACAATATGTGGCGCCTCAAACACAATTGTGGTCATGCTGTTACCAAGCCAAGGTTTCTAGAAAAAAAACTGCTATTCTTACCTTGACAGCCTTTTATAGGTGCAGTATGTCTTCAGTTCTCCTGCATTCATGCAATAACTAAGGATTCTATGTTTTTTTGCAAATGCAGATGTTATGACTTTATGGCGCCTCTAGTCAGAGCTTGCAACACGTTCTCACACTCATCTTGTAAAATCTGGACGCTTGGTCAGGTGCCTTTGTCTGTTCTTATTGACGCTAAAAGTCTCCTTTAGCGCTATAAGTAAACGCGCTTGGTTGGGACTATTGCCGTCCCTTTTGATGTAGTTATGTTTAGGAAAAGGTCGTGGGTGGGCGTACGGTTCTGTGACACGCGGGAGGAAAGTAAAAAGCGACTATAGCAATCGTGACCAGCGGGACGTGAACCCTGCTCTCCTGGTGAAAGTCCTGTGTTTGACCCATCCACCCCCCCAACCAACCTCCTTACATACTACTCTCTAAATCCTCTCTAACTGCTGCTCTCCCCGGTTACACAAACACGCTGAAAGACGCCTTTTTCGTTGCATCAGACGCTGACAGCCACTGTCCAAACGTCCTTATTTTACGAGTTCAGAATGAGAACGGGCTGGAGCTTGATAGTGGTGTTGTATCGGTAACGTAAGTACAAAAAAACAACAGCAGACTGTGTATGTGCACGTGTGGGAACCTCTACTGTGCGGGCGGTTCTTGTGCGTACTATGAAATAAAATCCTGTTGCCACCACTGTAATGTATTTAAAGTGTGACATCTAGAAAAAAGGTCTTAAATAGCAAGAAAAATGAGCCACATCAGCTCAATCAGCCTCCTCCCTCCTTCCCTCGGCAGTCTATCCAGCTATTGTATCAGTGTCAGCTCACTGATTGGATGGTGGTAAGGAAGCCTTTGGTCTGAAAGGAGTGTAATTGAAGGGGTCTGTTGTTGGGTCTTCTTGTGTGAATCTTGTGGTTAAGATTTTGTTCTCGTAGATATGAGGCTTTTGTGAATGAATAATGAATAATTGTGGTTTGATGCATTCGTAAACACAGCCACAAATGATTAGCAATGTTACACAGGTGAGAAATGTGTAAACAGGACTGGATTCATCACTGTCTGCAGACACTGCAAAGTGGCAATAATATTATTTTATAACACCTTCCTTACATAATGTATGTTAAACTCTCGTGCTGTCCTCCCGTCGACCGAGCACTTGTTGTCCTCCTGGGTCAAAATGAAAAATGAACACCATTTTGATGCTTTTTATGACGTTTATATCCCTTTCTTTGACACTTTTGATGATGTCTTTTACGTTTTATATGCTTTTGTTACCCAACCACCCAACACCACTAACACCAAGTTATTACTGATAGGTTGGATATTCATATTCATCTATTATATTAGTATCTTACAGAGGAGGTTAGTTTGGGGACAACCTTCACACAGGAAGCTGGAGCCTAAATGTGTGAATCTATTAGAAGTATCTTCCATATGAGGATTAGTTTGATTAGTTTGTTCCCAGGGCCATCCAGCTCTTCAATACCACACAGGGGGAGGAGAGAAATAGACTTTTCAGCATGAGCCTGTCTCTCTCAGCCCCTACCACCATTATTATATCTCTGTCTGCTGTACACCTGACTGTCTTACAGGCTATATTAGCCCTCCTACACAATCTATCTATCTATCTATCTATCTATCTATCTATCTATCTATCTATCTATCTATCTATCTAGTTGTGTAACATTGTGCCACAGGAATAGATAGATTGGAATGTGTGAAGCCCCAAAAAGTATAAAGCAGGAGTTATTTCTGATGTTCGTAGAGACACTATGGGTACATGCTCTTAGGTGTGTTTAGACTCCTAAGATGTTGGATGCTGTGTATGATGGAGCTTTAAGGATTATTTCAAATTGCAGACCCCTCACTCATCACTGTACACTTTCCTCCACAGTGAATTTGCCCTCTCTGTCAAATCGCCGGCTCACTCACCTCTATATATTCATATACAAGGGCATTTTAGGCATATCTGAATTTCTTTCTTTTACACAGAGTACTCATGGTTTACGGTCCCAGAACACTATCTCAGTGAATGTACCTCAAGCCCGGACAGAGTAGTTTAAAAAGGCTTTCATGTTTGCTGCTCCTTCTACTGGGAATGACCTACAGAAACACCCAAACTACACGGTCTAATGTCCTTAAATGATTTTAAAAGGTTAAAACCATAGAACATGAGTCCATCCACACGTGCAAATTAATGGCACTTTTATTTAATTGAAATGCACTTGAGATGTCTTTGCCTCTTTTGTGTGTTTGTTTTGTGATTGTACATTTATTTTATGTAACTACTTTGTTCTGCTATCTTGGCCAGGTCTCTCTTGAAAAATATATTTTATATCTTAATGAGACTAACCTGGTTAAATAAAGGTTAAATAAAAAAATAAATAAACACATGGTTATCTCCCTCTCTCGGTGAGAAACTTGTTCACTGTTTGAATAAAGCTGCATCTTAACCTGAAGCATTCGACTCGTCATGTGTCAAAGTCTCCACCATCCTGCAGATATCATTTCCCGAAATCAATTTACACTACGTTTACACTTATTTTTAAAATTCACGGACAATAATCCTCATTTCTAGGAAATTATACCTAATTTTTGAGTTAAAAAAGCAGGAATTATTAAATATTTAGACTAATATTAGAAGAAGGTATGTTGATCACTTGAATAAAACATCCAAAATTCAATAAAAGTAATGATCATGAATTGTAAGTGTGAAGAGCATTGTATGGAATCCATCTAATTTTGGGGTAAATTTTATTTAGACAGTATGATTGCATTATTAACCAGTCTCTCCAGAAAAACGTGATTATGCCATCCCATAATTCAATGCATAATCAGCCAAAGTCTGCATATTTATTTCGGGGGGGGGGGGCGAATTTTTTCAAATTCGCCGCACTTTTGCCGCATAAATTGCCGATTCCGCGCAAAATATGCGGGACTTGCATGATTTCATAATCCCTGCATTTTCGCATATATCTTAGCAGAAAGTTGAAAAATGTTGCATTTACTTCACACAGGAGCAGCCGTTTTCCCCTGTTGCCATGGGAACGTTATGAAGTGACATAATTACGCGACGTGAACATCATCGAAAAGCTGCAAACCCCGCGATGAAGCCACGATGAAACCGCAGTTTTTGCAAGTTCCCGCAATTTCATCGCATAAAATTGCATAAATATCCCGCATATTCCATCACATTTTTTAAGAAAACGTGCCGCATAATCAAGGATTTTAGCCCAAAACAATCACAAAAAAACTCCACACTTTTCTGGAAGGACTGATTATACTGATGAACATCGAGACACGGCTTTGTGCTCTGAGTTGAGTCGCAGTACGTGATCTTGTACAGTTCTAACTGATTGATGTGTTGACGTGTGGATCAAGACATTAATCTTCTCAAGTATTATTATCACATTCGAGTCACAGAGCTAAGCATTTGCATGTATTAGTTTATTTAGGGGCCATGCACAGCGCACAGGTGGCGCCACAGTTTGCTATGCAGCTGATCTGCATCTCTGGTCCCTGGGCAGGAACATTTAAAGACCCAGTGTGTGACGTGTTTAGTTGTTCATTATCTAAATCTGTGTTGCCCGTTCCCAAACGTGTCCTTTTTCATGAATATTTACCTCCACCATCAATTCCAAGTATTCCTATTGGTTGAAATTTAATATTTGTGTTTACATGAACTGGAGTAGACGCTCCATATTCATGATCCATCTAGAAATACGTTAGCTGGTAAGAGACATACAGGACACACTGCTCCACCTTAGAGAGAGAGAGAGTGTGTGTCTGTCTGTGTATATGTGTGTGTGTGTGTGTCTGTATGCGTGTGTGTGTATGTGTGTGTGTGTGTGTGTGTGTGTGTGTATATGTGTCTGTGTGTGTGTCTGTATGCGTGTGTGTGTATGTGTGTGTGTGTGTGTGTGTGTGTATGTGTGTGTGTGTGTGTGTGTGTATATGTGTGTGTGTCTGTGTATGTGTCTGTGTGTGTGTCTGTATGCGTGTGTGTGTATGTGTGTGTGTGTGTGTGTGTGTGTGTGTATATGTGTCTGTGTGTGTGTGTGTGTGTGTGTGTGTGTATGTGTGTGTGTGTGTGTGTGTGTATATGTGTGTGTGTCTGTGTATGTGTCTGTGTGTGTGTGTGTGTGTGTGTGTATATATGTGTCTGTGTGTGTGTGTGTGTGTGTGTGTGTGTGTGTGTGTGTGTGTATATGTGTCTGTGTGTGTGTGTGTGTGTGTGTATGTGTGTGTGTGTGTATATGTGTCTGTGTGTGTGTGTGTGTGTGTGTGTGTATATGTGTCTGTGTGTGTGTGTGTGTGCGTGTGTGTGTGTGTGTGTGTGTATATATGTGTCTGTGTGTGTGTGTGTGTGTATATATGTGTCTGTGTGTGTGTGTATATGTGTGTGTGTGTGTGTGTGTGTGTGTGTGTGTGTGTGTATGTGTGTGTGTCTGTGTGTGTGTGTGTGTGTGTGTGTGTGTATATGTGTGTGCGTGTGTGTGTGTGTGTGTGTGTATATATGTGTGTGTGTGTGTGTGTGTGTCTGTCTGTGTATATTGATGTATATGTGTGTCTGTGTGTCTGTGTGTGTGTGTGTGTGTGTGTGTGTGTGTGTCTGTGTATATTGATGTATATGTGTGTCTGTGTGTCTGTGGGTGTGTCTGTGTGTGATCTCAATGCTAGATGGGAGAAATTCCTACATTTTGCACCCTTAAAAAAACAAAACCAATACAATACACACAGTTTGCAATATTTACAGTCCAGTCTGACTCAAAAAATATTCCATCAGCTGCACGAGGAAAAAGATTTTCAGACCTTTTTCCTAAGTTGCATCTTATTTGTGTATGTTCAGCCACATATTACTCTATTGTGATTATTTATTAGGAAACCTTCCAGATGCCTTCAGCCCCCTTCCCCTAAATGGACCACTTGAAAATATGTATCCTATCTGCATTTGCATAACAAAGTAAGTAGATGCATGTTTTCAATCCAATGAATCCTATTCATAAATCCAGGGATGGAGAAGGAGGGACCCCATTTGTATTTGGTTCCATCTTTGACGACAGATATTGCTCAGTAGTATTCAGACACTGGTCATATCTTGAAGAAACCATCTGTAGCGAATGTACAGATGTTCCAGTCAACTTTCACGTCAAATCTGGACCCAACTCCAATTAATATAAGTTATACTAAGGTCCCGGTGAATACTCAATTCTGATTGGCTGCAGTGTCATTAAAGGACATCTCCTAAGGAGTTACGATGAAAACTGACGGTTTACCGTTCTAAATTAGGGGCTAAACTAAATGGAAAAACAAATCTGAATATGTTATTTCCAAAACTGAGGGCCAGATGTACTAACGCTTTTGCGCCCACTTCAGGTGTATTTGTTTCGCAACGTGCGTGTAAAAGCATAGCGAGGTATGTACAAACAGGCCGCACTGAGGTAAAAGGGCAGACTGCCTGTCGCAGGAACTGAAAATGGCAAATTGCAATTTTCCGTGTCATGCATATGCATTCACGGGAGGGTGAAGGGGAAAGTGGGAGTTTCCCATAAAGAGATGGGAGGGGAAGCGTAAAGTGCGCTGTGGAGGTGTGGGGAGGAGGAGGTGGGGAGGGACTGATTGTCACAGCTGTAGCGAGTTGTCTAATCATGCTCTCCCTTTCAAAAGCAGTAGCGAGCCGGAGCAAGAGGAACTTTATTTACGTGGACACTGTGTGATAAGCTGCACAGAGTGAATTCTTACCCTCGCAACCGAGAGCCTTCGGCCAGGTGGGAGCGAGGGAGCTCCAGATGAACTGTGGGACAATACACTGCTGATAGGCTCATTAAATAAAGAGCTGTGGAAAATATTCCTCTCCAAGTGTGTGTGTGTATCTGTGAACAGAGGTCTGCAGCAGCGGAGCTGCTACATGCGCCTAATTATATATTCCGCGGTATGTACAAACGCCGCCCGTGACAGCGCGCCTCTGTTTTGCGGTGAAAATTGTCTCTTGCCTCTTAAAAGCAGGTGTAAACCAGGAAGCAGGTTTCCTGGCATATGCCTCCTGGTGAAATGGCAGCAGTAATCAGAGCAAGATGAAGACATAGGCCAAGGAGACGAGCTGAACAAGGATCACACTTTTTCAGTTGAGTGAACATGAAATCATTAAGCGTTACAGATTAAGCAGCCATGCAATATTACAGTTACTGGAAGAAATCAAAGATGACATCGGTGGCAAGGACCCCAAACAACTTACAACATCACCGCTGCCAAAACACATGTGCATAAAACATCCGAAAGAATACGAGTTGTGATGAAGGAATCTACAGACAGCAGCCAAAATGCAGCAACTTCAGGTACGGCAAAGGAAGGACAGTCCCTGTTAAAAACTGGTGTTAACCAGACAGCCTCTCCCGGGCTGTCAGCTGTTCTCTCGGTAAATTAGTCTCCCTACTGTGGGAGTGGAGCGTCCGAACGGCCGGCTGCTGCTCGTTAGCTAACGTTAGCTTTCTAATTTCACCTCCCCAACATGCCTTCATCATACACTGGTTAGAGGAAATTTGCCAAACAAAATGGTCACTCATCTGGCGATAGCGATGTGCTTTCCTACAATGTGAGAAGAGTGAGTGAATTCAACATTAAGTCCAACATTTAACTATTTTAGAGGCTGTGGACGTTGTTGACTTCATTCATGTGTTTACTGTGTTAATGGACTGAAGATGGGAGGAGGATTCGGTATACGGCCGAACCCCAAAAATCTGGATTTGGTGCATCCCTAAATAAAACGTCATATGTGTAATTCATGGCTCAATTCAAACGGGATAAACAACTTACTTGTGGAATACCCGACCCGAAATGTGGTGTTTTTGTTCAGAAAGCAGACTATTTCTGTTCTCCCCATCCAGTCAGACTGCAAACCTGTGCTGTCCCCTGCAGCTCAGCAGGCACAGAGAAGTCCAAACTGGGTGCAAAATGACTCTTTCCCTGTGCAGCACAGAGGCCACAGCTCAGCTTTTATAGAGTGGAGAGAGGTGAGCTGACCTCCATTATGTTTTTATGTTGTGCTCTGGGCCCTCGACGGAAAATATTCTATCACACTGTAGGCTCTTTAGTCATTGACAGGAGTGTGTGCATCAATGTGTGTGTGTGTCTCTGTGTGTGTGTGTGTGACTCTGTGTGTGTGTGTTTGTGTGTCTCTGTCTCTGTCTGTGTGAGTGTGTGTGTATGTGTATGTATGTGTGTGTGTGTTTGTGTGTCTCTGTCTGTGTGTGTGTGTGTGTGTGTGTGTGAGTGTGTGCGCGTGTGCGTGTCCGTGTGTGTGTGTGTGTGTGTGTGTGTGCGTGCGTGTGCGTGTGTGTGTGTGTGTGTATGTCCGTGCGTGTGTGTGTGTGTGCGTGTGTGTGTGCATGGTGTGTGTGTGTGTGTGTGTGTGTGTGCGTGCGTGTGTGTGTGTGTGTGCGTGTCCGCGTGTGTGCGTGTGCGTGTCCGCGTGTGTGCGTGTGCGTGTGCGTGTCCGCGTGTGTGTGTGTGCGTGTCCGCGTGTGTGTGTGTGCGTGTCCGCGTGTGTGTGTGTGCGTGTGCGTGTCCGCGTGTGTGTGTGTGCGTGTCCGCGTGTGTGTGTGTGTGTGTGTGTGCGTGTCCGCGTGTGTGTGTGTGCGTGTCCGCGTGTGTGTGTGTGTGTTCACCCCCAGCCCACTGTGATGCTAATGACAAAGCTAATTGTGATGAAGTGTTAATTAAAATGGATACGTGGATGGAGACTGGGGCTCTGTCAGGAATCAGGCCGGCTGATAAACACTCAACTAATCAAACTAATGACTTTCTGCTCTAATAGCTGAATGAGAAACAGTCCTGTGGTTCAATGGGGACAGAACCATTCACTCGCTTGTTCTGTTCAAGTTGCAGCACACATTCATATAATAAAATCCACAGTCGTTGCTGTCAACACTGTCACATCAAGGCCTGTACTTGATTGTGCTAATCACAGTAATCACAACCCAGTGAAAAATCCACTTCAATTAAAGACCACTGCATTACAAAACACATCCTCTTCCCACATTACACGACTCTGAAGAGTTAGAACTTGGTGGAGGCAGTAAGTGTGTAGCCGGCTGGTGAATTTGTAGTAACAACCATAGACTGTATATAAGAATGGACCAGCAGGTCCCGTGTCTCTGGACGGAGACCAGTGAAGTCTCTTTCCCGGTGATGGCTGAGCGTTACTGAGCAGCCTCCAACTGAGCTTGAAGACGTAGATGTGACGTGAGCAACCTGTCTGAAAGTTGGAAGTCTTCTGGTAGCTGTGCCAAGAGAAATCTCAATCATTCCCAATCTAGCAGAGACGGAGAGCGTAGGTATATGTAAGGAGATAACATAGACACAGGCTAATTATTGATCACTACAATGATAGTTAACATTAGTAATTAAACTTAAACAGCTAATGGAAGTCCAAACTGCCTGAGAGCTTCTCCTGTACTATACGGTAATTCCTCTACTATGAGACAGTAAGTCTCGTGGTTATGACCCAATCGTTAGCCTATTTTTATAAAAACGTCTGCTACGGAGCCATAACGTGAGCTACAAGGTAATGGAGCCTTTTATACATTGTCGTGTTTCTTTAGAAATAAACAATGGACAAATAGAGTCTTTAAACTCTTCAGATGTATTAATGAATGATATATATATACAGTGAGGAAAATAAGTATTTGAACACCCTGCTATTTTGCAAGTTCTCCCACTTAGAAATCATGGAGGGTCTGAAATTGTCATCGTAGGTGCATGTCCACTGTGAGAGACATAATCTAAAAAACAAAATCCAGAAATCACAATGTATGATTTTTTAACTATTTATTTGTATGATACAGCTGCAAATAAGTATTTGAACACCTGAGAAAATCAATGTTAATATTTGGTACAGTAGTCTTTGTTTGCAGTTACAGAGGTCAAACGTTTCCTGTAGTTTTTCATCAGGTTAACACACTGCAGGAGGGATTTTGGCCCACTCCTCCACACAGATCTTCTCTAGATCAGTCAGGTTTCTGGGCTGTTGCTGAGAAACACGGAGTTTGAGCTCCCTCCAAAGATTCTCTATTGGGTTCAGGTCTGGAGACTGGCTAGGCCACGCCAGAACCTTGATATGCTTCTTCCAGAGCCACTCCTTGGTTATCCTGGCTGTGTGCTTCGGGTCATTGTCATGTTGGAAGACCCAGCCTCGACCCATCTTCAATGCTCTAACTGAGGGAAGGAGGTTGTTCCCCAAAATCTCGCAATACATGGCCCCGGTCATCCTCTCCTTAATACAGTGCAGTCGCCCTGTCCCATGTGCAGAAAAACCCCCCCAAAGCATGATGCTACCACCCCCATGCTTCACAGTAGGGATGGTGTTCTTG
>NC_050178.1:22289150-22341650 GCF_008315115.2 Sander lucioperca | reverse complement strand
CAAATGTATGCTACTGATTGAAACAGCTGAAAGAAGCTTAGTTCAGAGTTTTTACAGAAGGGCTATGTAAAGGCTGACACACCAACCTGATAATCAGCCGTCGGACAGTCTGGCGAGGTCGGTGACTCGAGTCGTCATCAGTCGGAGGAGCCGTCGGCCTTCATTTTGGCCGATTTGACTTGTTGGATCGGCCAGTGGGCAGTCGGACTCAATCACCAATTACCGTAAATGACGAGCGTGACTAGAGTCTCTCAAAATCTGACGAAAATCTTGTAAACTGACCTTTGTTGATCTGAAATGAAGACAGATTCAGCAACTGCACGGCCTATTTCTCTCTTCAAATGTTTTCAGAAACACGTTTCGGTGAACTATTTTAGTCCAATATGAGATCGTATTCTGAACGAGCCGCCATTATGGTCGGCTTTGAAATCCGGGAGCAGCCAGACCCACGTGACGCGTTCGTCCAATCAGCTGCCGGTTTTCATTTTTTGGGCGACAATACAGATTAGCGCCGCCTGCTGCTATGGAGACGCATTACGTCTCGCACACGTGCAGAACGTACGCTCAAGTCGGCGTCTCTTCGGTGTGTTCTGAGGAACTTTTTGGACCTCGGGGAGACTGATCAGTCTGACTGGCTTTTCTGCCGACGGTCGGCCGTCTGGTTGGTGTGTCAGAGGCTTAACAGATTCACAACACCAACGCAGGGTGACGTCAGGGTTATGTTTCTCCAAAAATGTTATTTGTGTCAACTTTTCACCGCAGGGACTGCCTGAGTGTGTGTGAACGCAGCCTTAGAAAGGTGAGGATAAACACACTCCTGAGACTGTCAGTGTGATGGATGAATGGGTAGTTGGCAGATGGAAGGTTTAGAGGAGACTAGATTTTTAAAAGAAATGAAAAAAGGAGATAGAGAGATGGATAGATGGAGAGAGTAATGACGGTTTGAGTGCACTGTTGATGGAGGAGTGGATGTATGGATGTATGCATGTACAGACTCCTAAGAGATTTCAGATATGCATTGTTTGATGAAGCAAGATAACTTTTGCAGCAGGAAAGTTTAAAAGAATGATGTCGTTTCCATCAGGAAAGCGAAATCTAAAACTATAAAGCAGTAAAGCACTGATACTTGTCTGAAGACAGTGGCTGTGTCTCAAACCTCCTACTTGCACACGTCAAACACTTAGATTATAGTGTAGATAACGCAAAAAGTCTACAAAGCAGCAGGGGAGGGACCAGGGACGTCGGCATGTTGAATCCAGGCTACTTTATGCAAATGAGTAGCGGTCGGCTCGGCTCCCCGCCTCTCAAAATTTGATGAAAATCTTTTAAACTGACCTTTGTTGATCTGAAATGAAGACAGATTCAGCAACTGCACGGCCTATTTCTCTCTTAAAATGTTTTCAGAAACACTTTTCGGTGAACTATTTTTGTAAAATACAAGATCGTGTTCCCAAACGAGCCGCCATTAAGGTCGGTTTTGAATTTTGGGAGCAGCCAGACCCACGTGACGCGTTCATCCAATCAGCTGCCATGTGTTGCGCTCGTCACGCTCATCCCACTCGTCATTTCCGGTAAGTGTTTTAAAGGTCCCATGACATGGTGCTCTTTGGATGCTTTTATAGGCCTTAGTGGTCCCCTAATACTGTATCTGAAGTCTCTTTTATATAGACCTTAGTGGTCCCCTAATACTGTATCTGAAGTCTCTTTTATATAGGCCTTAGTGGTCCCCTAATACTGTATCTGAAGTCTCTTTTATATAGACCTTAGTGGTCCCCTAATACTGTATCTGAAGTCTCTTTTATCACCATTTCTAGCCACTGGGGGACCATAGGCAGGCTGGGGGAACTCATATTAATGTTAAAAAAAACCTCATAAAGTGAAATGTTCATGCCATGGGACCTTTAAAGATGTGTTCCTTTTGGGACAATACTAACCATCGATAGTGGGACTACGGCAGTAAGTGGTCAGTGCACATTAGCAGTGTGCTGATGGAAGTATGAGGAATGAGACCCAGCCTGTGATAAGCCTTTGGAGGAAATGGCAGGTTGGTTGTTTTTCCTGCTGGCTGAAGGCAACAGGAAGCTGCTGCGAAGTGCACCCTTGGGACACTGACAACAGCACGTCAACGGCATCCAGGGCTTTACTGAAAGAGCAACAAGGGGGCCTGAGGACAAATGAGAATTCACGAGCTGTATGACTGGTCATCAGATACCCTCTAATACCCTCAGGAGGCTGCACCTTCAAAATATTCATTTGGAAGTCGACAACGAGACATTAAGTCAGTAAACAAAGCCAATGAACCGGAAAATGAAATGCAGACACTTATATACTGTATATTAAAAAGACTATCATGAATTTTTAGACCAATGACCATGCTGACTATTCAGACAGGAAGCCTGTTTACAGCTCTGAGTCTGAGTCACAGGCTGTTCCAGGTTTCCGTTGCTGTGTGAGGCTACTAACGAGCTGTGGCTGGATTACAGTCACTGGTCCCCAGGAGCCCGTCAGGCCTAATCTGACAGCTGGAAAGCTGAAGATAAGCACAAGGGGCCCCAGAGAGCTGTCAGACTGACACCGTTGTCCACGAGCTGTCATGTTTGTCATAATCATATGCAGGTATTATGTGACCCCACATGAACATGAGCCTCTTCACCTATTGTTGTTTTTAAAAGACCGTGTGGACCTTCGAGGTATTTTTTCTGGACAGAAAGAAATACACTGAGCCCACACTACATTCTAACTGTATACAGCATATATGCTTAGTGTAGTACAATGACTACACTTCATATTCAGATTGTTTGCCCTTATCCGAAAATAAATATTAAAATAAAAACAATATTCTGACTAAGCTGTTTACATGGCTAATGAAAGTGAATATTTCACTAATATAATAATATAATATACTTACATGCAGCCGTATTAAATACGATTTTTTCAAAGTTTTCCACCACTGGCCAAGGGGGTAGGTGTCTGTCAACAACACGTAGCTCCTACGGCGCCATTCTGATGCTACCAAGCCATCACCTCCCGTTAGCATCCCATTGACTGCCATTCATTCTGACGTCACTTTGACAGAGAATAACTTTACATCTGAAGAGTTTAAAGACTCTATTTGTCCGTTGTTTATTTCTAAAGAAACACGACAATGTATAAAAGGCTCCATTACCTTGTACCTCACGTTATGGCTCCGTAGCAGACGTTTTTATAAAAATAGGCTAACGATTGGGTCATAACCACGAGACTTACTGTCTCATAGTAGAGGAATTACCGTATAGTACAGGAGAGGCTCTCAGGCAGTTTGTACTTCCATTAGCTGTTTAAGTTTAATTACTAATGTTAACTATCATTTTAGTGATCAATAATTAGCCTGTGTCTATGTTATCTCCTTACATATACCTACGCTCTCCGTCTCTGCTAGATTGGGAATGATTGAGATTTCTCTTGGCACAGCTACCAGAAGACTTCCAACTTTCAGACAGGTTGCTCACGTCACATCTACGTCTTCAAGCTCAGTTGGAGGCTGCTCAGTAACGCTCAGCCATCACCGGGAAAGAGACTTCACTGGTCTCCGTCCAGAACAACGGGGTCTGTTGGTCCAGTTTATATACTGAATATGCCACTGGCAGACAGCCTCTCTCTTTCATTCCTTCAACCACCTTCTACAATAGGTTGGCGTTTGCACACCCAAAAATCTGTTTAATCCAAGTCCTTCATTATGTTTAAAAGTAGCTGCTTGTCCTGCTTTTCTGTTGGGCATGCATCTCTACCGCAGCCTTGCAAACTGTTGGCTGGTTTGTATACAACAGCCACGGCAACGCACAGAGCTGACTGTAAGCCGTAAATAGGCAAGAGGCCGTAAACTGCGCTAAAAACCAGATTGAGCATCTTCAGAATGCACTGCATACATGTCCAGAGAATGCTTTTAAAACCAGAATAATAACGGAATAGCCCAGCACCATCAAAAATCAAGCAGATTCTAAAACGTTATCTGAAGTTGTAGAAACAGAATGTGAGCCCAGTGTGTATACCTTAATTTTTGGAACAGTGCTGGGCAACCATACAGTGCCTTGCGAAAGTATTCGGCCCCCTTGAACTTTTCGACCTTTTGCCACATTTCAGGCTTCAAACATAGATATAAAAATGTAATTTTTTGTGAAGAATCAACAACAAGTGGGACACAATCATGAAGTGGAACGAAATTTATTGGATATTTCAAACTTTTTTAACAAATAAAAAACTGAAAAATTGGGCGTGCAAAATTATTCAGCCCCCTTAAGTTAATACTTTGTAGCGCCACCTTTTGCTGCGATTACAGCTGTAAGTCTCTTGGGGTATGTCTCTATCAGTTTTGTACATCGAGAGACTGAAATTTTTGCCCATTCCTCCTTGCAAAAAAGCTGGAGCTCAGTGAGGTTGGATGGAGAGCGTTTGTGAACAGCAGTTTTCAGTTCTTTCCACAGATTCTCGATTGGATTCAGGTCTGGACTTTGACTTGGCCATTCTAACACCTGGATATGTTTATTTGTGAACCATTCCATTGTAGCTTTTGCTTTGTCTTGTTGGAAGACTAATCTCCGTCCCAGTCTCAGGTCTTTTGCAGACTCCATCAGGTTTTCTTCCAGAATGGTCCTGTATTTGGCTCCATCCATCTTCCCATCCATTTTAACCATCTTCCCTGTCCCTGCTGAAGAAAAGCAGGCCCAAACCATGATGCTGCCACCACCATGTTTGACAGTGGGGATGGTGTGTTCAGGGTGATGAGCTGTGTTGCTTTTACGCCAAACATAACGTTTTGCATTGTTGCCAAAAAGTTAGATTTTGGCTTCATCTGACCAGAGCACCTTCTTCCACATGTTTGCTGTGTCTCCCAGGTGGCTTGTGGCAAACTTTAAACGACAGTTTTTATGGATATCTTTAAGAAATGGCTTTCTTCTTGCCACTCTTCCATAAAGGCCAGATTTGTGCAGTATACGACTGATTGTTGTCCTATGGACAGAGTCTCCCACCTCAGCTGTAGATCTCTGTAGTTCATCCAGAGTGATCATGGGCCTCTTGGCTGCATCTCTGATCAGTCTTCTCCTTGTATGAGCTGAAAGTTTAGAGGGACGGCCGGGTCTTCGGAGATTTTCAGTGGTATGATACTCCTTCCATTTCAATATTATCGCTTGCACAGTGCTCCTTGGGATGTTTAAAGCTTGGGAAATCTTTTTGTATCCAAATCCGGCTTTAAACTTCTCCACAACAGTATCTCAGACCTGCCTGGTGTGTTCCTTGTTCTTCATGATGCTCTCTGCGCTTTAAACGGACCTCTGAGACTATCACAGAGCAGGTGCATTTATACGGAGACTTGATTACACACAGGTGGATTCTATTTATCATCATTAGTCATTTAGGTCAACATTGGATCTTCAGAGATCCTCACTGAACTTCTGGAGAGTGTTTGCTGCACTGAAAGTAAAGGGGCTGAATCATTTTGCACGCCCAATTTTTCAGTTTTTTATTTGTTAAAAAAGTTTGAAATATCCAATAAATTTCGTTCCACTTCATGACAAAAAATTACATTTTTATATCTTTATGTTTGAAGTCTGAAATGTGGCAAAAGGTCGAAAAGTTCAAGGGGGCCGAATACTTTCGCAAGGCACTGTATAGGGCTTGCTAGGTATAAAGATATATTAGCCTTTTCAACTTTGATTGCTAGACGGCAAATTCTTTTACATTATCTGAAATTGGAAAAGATAAAGTATGCACTTAGAGGGTCCAATGACCTTTTTCATGGTATCTGGAACCCATTTATAACATATTTCGACAAACTTAAGTCCATTCCTGAGATTCCCTAATGACATGTAAAGCAAGACCAGTCCCTCCAGAAAAACGTGATTATGTGATCTCATAATTCAACGCATAATCAGCCAAAGTCTGCATATTTATGCGGGGGGGCGCATTTTTTCAAATACGCCGCACTTTCACCGCATAAATTGCTGATTTCTGTGCAAAATATGCGGGGCTTGCATGATTTCATAATTCCCGCATTTTTGTTGCAAAAAAAAGTCACATATATCTTAGCAGAAAGTTGAAAAATGTTGCGTTTACTTCACGCAAGAGCAGCCGTTTTCCCCTGTTGCCATGGGGACGTTATGAAGTGACGTAATTACGCGACGTGAACATCATCGAAAAGCTGCAAACCTCGCGATGAAGCCACGAGGAAACCACAGTTTTTGCAAGTTCCCGCAATTTTTGCAAGTTCCCGCAATTTTTGCAAGTTCCCGCAATTTCATCGCATAAATATCCCGCATATTCCATCACATCTTTTAAGAAAACGTGCCGCATAATCAAGGATTTTTGCCCGCAACAATCACAAAAAAACTCCACATTTTTCTGGAAGGACTGTAAGACAGGTTGATGGCTGAGGCCTAAAGAAGTCAGCAATATGGTTTTATGTACTACTGGCTCTATTTCAACCCAGTCTCACGACAGTTTGTGAAATGGTCACGCTATTTAACATATTGATTCGTGTTCACGGGGACGTTTTTCTGTTTTTTTTACGTGGTGGCCAGGACGAAAATGTAAAGTAATGTATTTCAATGGGAAGCATATTTCGTGATCACAGCACGACTACGGTAGGGAGTAGTATGAAAAGCCGAAAATCCGCGTAGGGACGTTTGTTGGGGTGGTAGATGGGTCCAACAACACAGGACTTTCAGCCAGGAGAGTGGGGATCGCATCCCGCATGTGGCGTTTTGTCTCCCAGTTGTTTTCCTAATCACAACCGTCTCCTTATTGTCGTGCGTCCGCCACGGCCGTCTCCCAGCGTGTGAGGCGTCCTTTCCCTGTTTTTCCGAAATCCAACCTCGGTATAGATGGTTCCCATTTCGTCCTGGCCACCACGAAAAAAAAAACGAGATAAACGTGTTGTTGTACACGAATCAATATATTAAAAATAATGTGACAATTACACAAACTGCCGTGAGACCGTGTTTTCTATTTTGGAAATGAAAAAGTAAAAAAATGGTATTTCATGTAAGTACCGGTATGTAACTTTGTTGCTCAAGGAGATTGTATCTACATATCTGTGCATCCTTGAATACACTTAAAGGGAAACTTTAAATGTTACATTCTAATCTTGATGATGTTTCTTATTTATATATGGAGTATATTGAATAACATACATACAGCCTATACACACACAAATATATATATATATATATATATATATATATATATATATATATATATATATATATATATATATTAGGGCTGTCAAACAATTACATTTTCTTAATCGTGATTAATCGTGATTAATCATTGAATTTCTATAGTTAATCGCGATTAATTGCATATTTTATCACATGATTAAAATTCTATTATTTTGCATTTCAGAACAGTTTTTAAGTCCATATTAACAATGGAAAGCCATTCTTACCAGTGGATCTTGATTGGGAATCAAATGAATGCAAAGAAAGTGACTTTATGAACTTGATTTTAAGATTTGTATTTGTTTATTATATATTTAATCTAGTCACACATTTGAATTTAACAACAACAACCCGGTGTTGAATCCTCTACAGTGAAATACAGACAAACTTTACACCATTTAGCGTTAGCTGTCAGCATTTTAACCGTGTTTAATCCAGCTACTAGCTAGCGGTAGGCTAACGTTAGCTGCTGTTGAGTATAGTGTTAACCAGCTAGCGGTAGGCTAACGTTAGCTGCTGTTGAGTATAGTGTTAACTAGCTAGCGGTAGGCTAACGTTAGCTGCTGTTGAGTATAGTGTTATCTAGCTAGCGGTAGGCTAACGTTAGCTGTTGTCGAGTATAGTGTTAACTAGCTAGCGGTAGGCTGACGTTAGCTGCTGTTGAGTATAGTGTTAACTAGCTAGCGGTAGGCTAACGTTAGCTGCTGTTGAGTATAGTGTTAACCAGCTAGCGGTAGGCTAACATTAGCTGCTGTTGAGTATAGTGTTAACTAGCTAGTGGTAGGCTAACATTAGCTGCTGTTGAGTATTGACCCTTTGCACGTGACGTCACGCTCCACTCGCACGAATTATGAACGCCATGACGGACGGCGGAAGAGCTATGCTGTGGATGGACGGCAAGCTAAACTCGTACGTTTTCGTTCGTGTTTGTGTTCTCACATTCACAATCTGCAGAGTAATCCTCACCAACACAAGCATGTGTATGTATTGCCTTTCTGTTTCAAATGGAAATGAGTGATAAATAAAATGATCCTCAACCAGCTAGCTGCCGTGCTAACCAGCTAACAGGTCCAACCCGATGATATACATATACATACACATAACTAGCTAACATCGGTTATTCACTGACCAAGCTACATATCCAAAAAAGAAAGCCGTTCCATTTATCATTTAACTTAACACACATACAAAAAATATCGGTTAAATTAAAGATGACATGGCACGGAAACTAGCTTCAAAAACGAGTTAAATGTGGGTCTGCGGAGCTCCTACCCCAGCTAGCTGACGAGCTAGCTGCAGCTAGCTTTGGACGGCTCGCTAGCTGCTGCCCATCGCGTCGTAATATCCACCGGTCAAATCTAAACATAGGCTACGCAGCGAATATAATCACAGATAAGAAGATGGCTAGATGTTACAATTATGTGTGGTTACTACTGATCATAGACACTCCGTGATTTACTGCATGGATTAACGTGTGATAGATAATTAATGACTGCCCTTCCCAGAGCTGGGATGTGTTCAGGCATCCATTAGCTAGGAAGTTGCATTGGCACACCCAGTGAACAACGGTATGGGTAGCCACGACCGACCATGTCCTCTAAAAACATGGGCTACGTGTTATATAAATCTTTATTTAAAGGAGAATTCCGGTCAATTTTTACGTGGTCGGGGCCTTTGTGCCTCTTAACAGACACAAAATGCAATTAATATGTCTGTGCCACATGAACAGGGCCCTTACGTGTCAACAAGATGCGTTTTCAACTCAGACATTGTTTAAATTCACCTACCCTGGTCCCTGTCTTGATCCTGCTGGTAGCTAGCTTGCCCTGCTAGCTGATAGCTGTTAGCTGCTAGCTGCCATCCGGTGAGTGCCGTCCAGCTACTACCACACTACTGTTTTTTTAGGGGGGAATTAACTTCAAGACGTGACATAACCTGTCCTCTGGAGGACATAGCCACACCACCACCACTCCGCGTATTATTATTGGGATGATTATCACACAAGCCTGTCTGAATACACTCACCGGACGGCAGCTAGCAGCTAACGGCTATCAGCTAGCAGGGCAAGCTAGCTACCAGCAGGATCGAGACAGGGACCAGGGTAGGTGAATTTAAACAATGTCTGAGCTGAAAACATATCTTGTTGACACGTAAGGGCCCTGTTCATGTGGCACAGACATATTAATTGCATTTTGTGTCTGTTAAGAGGCACAAAGGCCCCGACCACTGCTGTTTTACCTCAGTGGACGCTTGTAGTACGTAGCTGCAGCTTCTCCGTGTTACCTGCACTGATTCGGGTCGGGGTTTTTTCTATCGAAAGTACTCGCGTAGCATAGCGATCAAGACTAACGTAAAAATTGACCGGAATTCTCCATTAAGTAAAGATTTATATAACACGTAGCCCATGTTTTTAGAGGACATGGTCGGTCGTGGCTACCCATACCGTTGTTCACTGGGTGTGCCAATGCAACTTCCTAGCTAATGGATGCCTGACCACATCCCAGCTCTGGGAAGGGCAGTCATTAATTATCTATCACACGTTAATCCATGCAGTAAATCACGGAGTGTCTATGATCAGTAGTAACCACACATAATTGTAACATCTAGCCATCTTCTTATCTGTGATTATATTCGCTGCGTAGCCTATGTTTAGATTTGACCGGTGGATATTTCGACGCGATGGGCAGCAGCTAGCGAGCCGTCCAAAGCTAGCTGCAGCTAGCTCGTCAGCTAGCCGGGGTAGGAGCTCCGCAGACCCGCATTTAACTCGTTTTTGAAGCTAGTCTCCGTGCCATGTCATCTTTAATTTAACCGATATTTTTTGTATGTGTGTTAAGTTAAATGATCAGTGGAACGGCTTTCTTTTTTGGATATGTAGCTAGGTCAGTGAATAACCGATGTTAGCTAGTTATGTGGGTCATCATCGGGTTGGACCTGTTAGCTGGTTAGCACGGCAGCTAGCTGGTTGAGGATCATTTTATTTATCACTCATTTCCATTTGAAACAGAAAGGCAATACATACACATGCTTGTGTTGGTGAGGATTACTCTGCAGATTGTGAATGTGAGAACACAAACACGAACGAAAACGTACGAGTTTAGCTTGCCGTCCACCTACAGTATATATATATATATATATATATATATATATATATATAGCTCGTCCGTCATGGCGTTCATAATTCGCGCGAGTGGCGCGTGACGTCACGTGCAAAGGGTCAATAGTGTTATCTAGCTAGCAGTAGGCTAACGTTAGCTGCTGTTGAGTATAGTGTTAACTAGCGTCATGTGCAGCGGTGTTTGTGTTTCCTGTATCGTCTGTTTCAGAGCATCAGAGAGAAGAGCAGACATATCAGTGGCACCAGAATGAGGCACCGAAATCAGCGTTGCTATTCCTGCAGCAGCAGGATGTGTTACGAGGAATTACGAGCAAAATAGTAGCCTGTTAGGAACGACGCAAAGCCGAGTGAAGTGAAAATAAATTAATAAATGGCGACATGCGATTAATACGATTAAAAAAAATTAACGCATTATGCTCGACCCTTAATCGCATCGCGATTAACGCATTAATGCTGACAGCCCCAATATATATATATATATATATATATATATATATATATATATATATATATATGTAGCCTATGTATTTAATGTAAACATGCCAAAGAATACATGCACAAATTAGCACATCAAGTGAAGTTAAGTTCCATATTATGTTAAATGTTAACCCTTTTCCATGCCTTCATTTAAAAAAAATCTCATTCATTGTCTTTAATCCTTGGGGGGGGGATGGGTGGGGGGGTGATGTCTCACAGGGACTAACAAGAAATTGACAAAGAGATTGAGCGAGCAAAGGAGAGAGAAAATGAGAGGACAGAGACGAGCAATTCAATCATAAAGGTCTAAGAACAGCTCAGTGAGCCTCCAGACAGGGCTGGATGTCAGTCAGCTGTTGCCGTGGTAACATGTTGATGTCTCAGCGAGCTTGAGATTATTGGATTGTCTTCAGCAGGTGGATGTGGCTGTTCAAACAGACAAACTGTGCATTGTGATGGACATAATGTGTTATTTGCTAACTGCAAATAAAATAAGTCGGCGTGTTCCTTTAACATATTTAAGGCTACAGACAGGATTCAAGCCTACAAACCACTCCGTTACCAAAACAGCTTCTTAACCACCAGAGCTATCAGGGCTTTCTGAGCTGCATCAGCTCTCGTGCAGAAAGCATCGCACTGTCAAAATATCAATTATTAATTAAACATAAAACATTCAGGATCAGATTCAAAGAGTCATTAGGATTTTCTGCACATTCCTCCTCTCCTTCAATCAGCTCTTTCTCTCTCTCTCTGTGATCCTGCATTCAGCAGCATCAACAATAATTGAACAGTGAAGTCTTCAAAGCTGCACAAGGTTGTGGAAACATTGATTCCCCGCAGAGCTGAACCAGTGAAAACATGGGGAATGTGGGATAGAAGAATAATCAATAAAAACTGGAAGACAATATGTAACATACGGGGGAGTGACTGTACGGAAAGTCTGGTTTCACACACACAAAGGAAAGGAAAATTAACATTAGATATAGCAGTTTAAAAAAAGCTGTTCGTATGGAAGTGGTTTTATTAACATTGACTTACTGTGTTTTCTGCAAACCAGCACACCTTCATTTGTGCAACCGGCTCTCACTCTGAACTCGTAAAATACGGACGTTTGGACAGTGGCTGTCAGCGTCTGAAGCGTGTTTGTAGAACGTACCGGGGAGAGCAGCAGCTACACAGGGTTTAGAGAGTAGTATGTAAGGGGAAACTCCTCGTAGGGAGGTTGGTCAGGGGGGTGGATGGGTCAGACACAGGACCTTCACCCAGGAGACCGGGGATCAGGTCCCGCTTGTCTTTAACCGTCATGTTATTCCCGCGTGTCACGGAAACGTAAGCCCACCCACGAGCTTTTCCTTAACATGACTGCATCAAAAGGGACGCCAATAGATAGATAGATAGATAGATAGATAGAGAGATAGAGAGATAGACAGACAGATATATAGGTAGATAGATAGATAGAGAGACAGATAGATAGATAGATAGATAGATAGACAGACAGATAGACAGGTAGATAGATAGATAGATAGATAGACAGACAGATAGACAGATAGACAGGTAGATAGATAGATAGATAGATAGATAGATAGATAGACAGATAGACAGATAGACAGATAGACAGGTAGGTAGGTAGATAGATAGATATAAAAGGATGCAATATACATGAAATAATAATAGGTTAGAAAGAAAAAATAGTCCCGACCAAGCACGTTTAGATAAGCGCGTTATATGACGCTAAAGGAGACTTTTAGCGTCAATTACAACGACGAAGTCACCTGACCAAGCGCCCGTATTTTACCAGATGGGAGTGAGAATGTGCTGTTTGTGCAGGGGCGAAACACTCGCACACTGTTAATGTGGCTTGAATGGTCAACTCGCTCAACTTGGCACGAGAGAATCGAAAACGCCGAAGCAGGAGCGCTTTCACAAGGCCGGTTGTTCTTTCAGGGGGTGCAATTAAATTCATCCAGAAACTGGCGCATATTTTAGGGAAATGAAAAAGGTTTCCAGGCTTGACAACTGTCACGTGCAGAGAGAGACTGGTGGACCCAAATGCAGAGAGCAGGCAAGGAGTAATGAGCACGAGGATTTATTAAACACAAAAAGCAGAAACAAACCAAAGGCGGTCCAAAAATGGAGCAGGCAGATAAAACTGAACAGGCTATGACGTGCTGACAGAAACAAAACCAGACACAAAACACGCAACATCAAACAATGATCCGACACCAGACAAAGAACAGCACAGGAACTAAATACACCAGGTAATGAACACTAACAACGGACAGGTGATACAAACAGGTGGAACACATCAGGGCGGGGCAGAACAATCAAACAGGCGGGAAAACAGAAAACAGGAAGTAAATTAGACAAGACAAGACAGACAAGACAGACTACAAAATAAAACAGGAAACCAAATACCAAAACCCTGACAGTACCCCCCCCCAAGGGACAGATCCCAGATGTCCCAAAAACAGAACAAAAAGACAACCCAGGGAGGGCGGAGGGGGACCGGAGGAGGGCCAAACAGGTTAACAAACCAGTCAAGTGGGGCTAGGGAATGGAGAGGCCACTCGGGACAGGGAACAGAAGGGGCCACTCGGGACAGGGAACAGGATGGCCCCGGGACAGGGACAGAGAGGCCTCGGCAACAGGGGACAGAGAGTCACTGGGGCACAGGAAACAGAGAGTCACTGGGGCACAGGAAACAGAGAGGCCTCGGCAACAGGGGGCAGAGAGGCCTCGGCAACAGGGGACAGAGAGTCACTACGAAGGCAGAAACCTTCAGGCGGCCTGCGACGAAGGCAGAATCCCTCTGGCCATCGGCGACGAAGGCAGAATCCCTCTGGCGGCCTGCGGCGAAGGCAGAAACCTTCTGGCCACCGGCGACGAAGGCAGAATCCCTCTGGCGGCCTGCGGCGAAGGCAGAAACCTTCTGGCCACCGGCGACGAAGGCAGAATCCCTCTGGCGGCCTGCGGCGGAGGCAGAAACCTTCTGGCCACCGGCGACGAAGGCGGAATCCCTCTGGCCATCGGCGACGAAGGCAGAATCCCTCTGGCGGCCTGCGGCGGAGGCAGAAACCTTCTGGCCACCGGCGACGAAGGCAGAATCTTTCAGGTGGCCGTACTGGACGTCGAGGGCACTCAGGCGGCCAGGCAGGACGTCGAGGGCAGCGCCCCTCCGGGGGCCTTGCAGGTCGGCCGAGGCGGAGCCCCTTGGGAGGCTGCGCCGGTGAAGGGGCAGCTGGGCCGGAGTCTGGCGGCGGGTCAGCTGGACTGGAGTCTGGCGGCGGGTCAGCTGGACTGGAGTCTGGCGGCGGGTCAGCTGGACTGGAGTCTGGTGGCCAGGCAACCGGGGCAGAGGTTGACTGGGGTGCCAACAGGGCACGAGGGGCAGGAGTGGGCCTGACCGCCGACAGGGCACGAGGGGCAGGAGTGGGCCTGACCGCCGACAGGACACAAGGGGCAGGAGTGGGCCTGACCGCCGACAGGACACGAGGGGCAGGAGTGGGCCTGACCGCCGACAGGACACGAGCGGCAGGAGTGGGCCTGACCACCACGGGCAAAGTCTCAGGGGGGCAGAACGAAGGCAAAGTCCTAGGGGTGGTCTCAAGGGCGGTCTCAGGGAAGGTCACAGGGGTGCCGGGGACCGGCAAAGTCTCAGGGGCAGTCTCTGGGGCGCCGGAGACCGGCAAGGCCTCTGGCTTGCCCGTAGACGTAGACTCTGGGAGAGCTGTCGACGACGTAGACTCTGGGAGGTCTGTATACAACGTAGACTCTGGGAGGTCTGTCGACGACGTAGACTCTGGGAGGTCTGTCGACGACGTAGACTCTGGGAGGTCTGTCGACGACGTAGACTCTGGACGACTGCACGTCAGCGGCGGTTCTGGGCGGCTGCACGTCAGCGGAGGTTCTAGAAGGCTGCACGTCAGCGGAGATTCTGAGAGGCTGCACGTCAGCGGAGATTCTGAGAGGCTGCACGTCAGCGGAGATTCTGGGAGGCTGCACGTCAGCGGAGATTCTGGGAGGCTGCACGTCAGCGGAGATTCTGGGAGGCTGAACGTCAGCGGAGATTCTGGAAGGCTGCTAACCAGTCGGGGTTCAGGGAGCTGCTAGCCAGCCGGGGATCAAGGGAGCTGCTAGCCAGCCGGGGATCAGGGATGCTGCTAACCAGCTGGGGATCTAAGAGGCTGCTAGCCAGCCGGGGTTCGGAGAAGCTGCTAGCCAGCCGAAGCTTGGGGCGGCTGCTAGCCAGCCGGGATTCTGGGAAGCTGCTAGCCAGCCGGGAATCAGGGAGGCTGCTAGTCAGCCGGGAATCAGGAAAGCTGCTGGTCAGCCAGGGATCAAGGATAACGGACCGCCTAGGGACACTAGGAAACTCGGGAACTCTAGGAAACTCGGGAACGCTAGGAAGCTCGGGGACACTAGGAGGCTCGGGGAAGCTGGGCAGTGCTGGGACACTGGGCCGCTTGGGGACACTAGGAAGCTCGGGGACACTAGGAAGGCTGCTAGCCATCCTAAATTCAGGGGGGCTGCTAGCTAGTCTGGGATCTGGGAGAGTGCTAGCTAGCCTGGACTCAGGGGGGTTGCTAACTAGCCTGGGCTCAGGAAGGCTACTAGCTAGCCGGGGTTCAGAGAGGCTGCTAGCCAGCCGGGGCTCAGGAAGGCTGCTAGCTAGCTGGGGCTCAGGAAGGCTACTAGCTAGCCGGGGATCAGGGAAGTTGCTAGCTAGCCAGGAATCAGGAAAGTTGCTAGCTAGCCCAGAGTCAGGAGAGATGCTAGCTAGCAGGGAATGAGGGGAGTTGCTAGCTAGCTGTGGCTCAGGAAGGTTGCTAGCTAGCTGGGGCTCAGGGAAGTTGTTAGCTAGCCGGGGTTCAGGGAAGTTGCTAGCTAGCCAGGAATCAGGAAAGTTGCTAGCTAGCCCAGAGTCAGGAGCGATGCTAGCTAGCAGGGAATGAGGGGAGTTGCTAGCTAGCTGTGGCTCAGGGAGGTTGCTAACTAGCCGGGGCTCAGGGCGGTTGCTTGCTAGCTGGAGTTCAGGGATGTTGCTAGCGAGCCAGGAGTCAGGGAAGTTGCTAGCTAGCCTGGAGTCAGGAGAGCTGCTAGCTAGCAGGGAATAAGGGGAGTTGCTAGCTAGCCGGGGTTCAGGGAAGTTGCTAGCTAGCCAGGAATCAGGAAAGTTGCTAGCTAGCCCAGAGTCAGGAGAGATGCTAGCTAGCAGGGAATGAGGGGAGTTGCTAGCTAGCCGGGGTTCAGGGAAGTTGCTAGCTAGCCAGGAATCAGGAAAGTTGCTAGCTAGCCCAGAGTCAGGAGAGCTGCACGTCAGCCCAGGGTCAGGAGAGCTGCACGTCAGCCCAGGGTCAGGAGAGCTGCACGTCAGCCCAGGGTCAGGAGAGCTGCACGTCAGCTCGGGAACACCGGTCAGCTCAGGCTCAGATACACAGGTCAGCTCAGGCTCAGAAACACCGGTTTGCTCAGGCTCAGGTACACAGGTTAGCTCAGGCTCAGGAACACAGGTTAGCTCAGGCTCAGGAACACAGGTTAGCTCAGGCTCAGGTACACAGGTTAGCTCAGGCTCGACAAGAGGTTGATGCAGGGCATGGCGCTGGGAGCCATGTCTTCCCCTCCCCCGTCTTCGGCCTCCACGAGTCCCAGAAAACACAGCCAGGCGGGTTCCTTCATAGGACTGTTGGCGGGCGGGGGCGCACGCTGGCCGGGCTGCATCCGAGGAGCTGCTAGTCCGCCCGGGATCAGGACAAAACACAGGCATGGAGACGGGGAAGCGAAACTCCTGGGCTGTGGCCTGCCAACGCACCTCCATAAGGTGCCTGGCGAAGGCAGGGTCCTCCTCGTGCAGGGAGCGGAGAAACTCCGTCAAAAGTTCTCCATCCGAATCCAGTGGATGGAAAACTGGCTTGAATTCTGCTGGGTCCATATTTGGTCGGATCATTCTGTCACGTGCAGAGAGAGACTGGTGGACCCAAATGCAGAGAGCAGGCAAGGAGTAATGAGCACGAGGATTTATTAAACACAAAAAGCAGAAACAAACCAAAGGCGGTCCAAAAATGGAGCAGGCAGATAAAACTGAACAG
Source organism: Sander lucioperca (assembly GCF_008315115.2). Lineage (NCBI taxonomy): Eukaryota > Metazoa > Chordata > Actinopteri > Perciformes > Percidae > Sander > Sander lucioperca. The sequence continues at coordinate 22,324,776 of NC_050178.1, read as the reverse complement.
GCTATGACGTGCTGACAGAAACAAAACCAGACACAAAACACGCAACATCAAACAATGATCCGACACCAGACAAAGAACAGCACAGGAACTAAATACACCAGGTAATGAACACTAACAACGGACAGGTGATACAAACAGGTGGAACACATCAGGGCGGGGCAGAACAATCAAACAGGCGGGAAAACAGAAAACAGGAAGTAAATTAGACAAGACAAGACAGACAAGACAGACTACAAAATAAAACAGGAAACCAAATATCAAAACCCTGACAACAACACAACGTGAATCAATAAAGAAGGAATAGAGTCTGAAAGAAAGAGGGACAGAAGGTTGAACAAAGAAATACAGGAAGAGAACAAGTTAAGGCAACTACACACCGAGCCGATAATCGGCCGTCAGACAGTCTGGTGAGGTCGGTGACTCGAGTCTGTTCGGTGTGTTCGTGCCGTCGTCCGTTGGAGGAGCCGTCGGCCTTCATTTTGGGCGATCTGACATGTTCAGTCAGAGACAGGGCAGTCGGAGACAGGACAGTCGGAGACAGGACAGTCAGAGACAGGGCAGTCAGAGACAATTTCCAAATAAAGAGACAAAAATGTCCAAATAGAGAGACAAAATTGTCCAAATAAGGACAAAAATAAAGACATAAAAATGTCCAAATTAAGAGACAACAATGTCCAAATAAAGACAAAAATAAAGACACAAATGTCCAAATAAAGAGACAAAAATATCCAAATAAATAAATAAAATAAAAATGTCCAAATAAAGAGACAAAAATGTCCAAATAGAGAGACAAAATTGTCCAAATAAGGACAAAAATAAAGACACAAAAATGTCCAAATTAAGAGACAAAAATGTCCAAATAAAGACAAAAATAAAGACACAAAAATGTCCAAATAAAGACACAAAAATGTCCAAATAAAGAGACAAAAATGTCCAAATAAAGAGACAAAAATGTCCAAATAAAGACACAAATGTCCAAATAAATAAATAAAATAAAAATGTCCAAATAAAGAAAAATAAAGACACAAAAATGTCCAAATAAAGAGACAAAAATGTCCAAATAAAGAGACAAAAATGTCCGAATAACGAAAAATAAAGACACAAAAATGTCCAAATAAAGAGACAAAAATGTCCAAATAAAGAGACAAAAATGTCCAAATAAAGAAAAATAAAGACACAAAAGTGTCCAAACTAAGAGACAAAAATGTCCAAATAAAGACACAAAAATGTCCAAATAAAGACACAAAAATGTCCAAATTAAGAGACAAAAATGTACAAATAAAGACAAAAATAAGACACAAAAATGTCCAAATAAAGAGACAAAAATGTCCAAATAAAGACACAAATGTCCAAATAAATAAATAAAATAAAAATGTCCAAATAAAGACAAAAATAAGACACAAAAATGTCCAAATAAAGAGACAAAAATGTCCAAATAAAGACACAAATGTCCAAATAAATAAATAAAATAAAAATGTCCAAATAAAGACAAAAATAAGACACAAAAATGTCCAAATAAAGACACAAATGTCCAAATAAATAAATAAAATAAAAATGTCCAAATAAAGACAAAAAAAAGACACAAAAATGTCCAAATAAAGAGACAAAAATGTCCAAATAAAGACACAAATGTCCAAATAAATAAATAAAATAAAAATGTCCAAATAAAGACAAAAATAAGACACAAAAATGTCCAAATAAAGAGACAAAAATGTCCAAATAAAGAGACAAAAATGTCCAAATAAATAAATAAAATAAAAATGTCCAAATAAATACAAAAATAAAGACACAAAAATGTCCAAATAAAGAGACAAAAATGTCCAAATAAAGAGACAAAAATGTCCAAATAAAGACACAAAAATGTCCAAATAAAGACACAAAAATGTCCAAATAAAGACAAAAATAAAGACACAAAAATGTCCAAATAAAGACACCAATGTCCAAATAAATAAATAAAATAAAAATGTCCAAATAAAGACAAAAATAAGACACAAAAATGTCCAAATAAAGAGACAAAAATGTCCAAATAAATAAATAAAATAAAAATGTCCAAATAAAGACAAAAATAAGACACAAATATGTCCAAATAAAGAGACAAAAATGTCCAAATAAAGACACAAATGTCCAAATAAATAAATAAAATAAAAATGTCCAAATAAAGAGACAAAAATTTCCAAATAAAGACAAAAAAAAGACACAAAAATGTCCAAATAAAGACACAAAAATGTCCAAATAAAGAGACAAAAATGTCCAAATAAAGAGACAAAAATGTCCAAATAAAGACACAAATGTCCAAATAAATAAATAAAATAAAAATGTCCAAATAAAGAAAAATAAAGACACAAAAATGTCCAAATAAAGAGACAAAAATGTCCAAATAAAGAGACAAAAATGTCCGAATAAAGAAAAATAAAGACACAAAAATGTCCAAATAAAGAGACAAAAATGTCCAAATAAAGAGACAAAAATGTCCAAATAAAGAAAAATAAAGACACAAAAGTGTCCAAACTAAGAGACAAAAATGTCCAAATAAAGACACAAATGTCCAAATAAATAAATAAAATAAAAATGTCCAAATAAAGACAAAAATAAAGACATAAAAATGTCAAAATAAAGAGACAAAAATGTCCAAATAAAGACACAAATGTCCAAATAAATAAATAAAATAAAAATGTCCAAATAAAGACAAAAATAAAGACACAAAAATGTCCAAATAAAGAGACAAAAATGTCCAAATAAAGACACAAATGTCCAAATAAATAAATAAAATAAAAATGTCCAAATAAAGACAAAATAAGACACAAAAATGTCCAAATAAAGAGACAAAAATGTCCAAATAAAGACACAAAAATGTCCAAATAAAGACACAAAAATGTCCAAATAAAGACACAAAAATGTCCAAATAAAGACAAAAATAAAGACACAAAAATGTCCAAATAAAGACACAAAAATGTCCAAATAAAGACAAAAATAAAGACACAAAAATGTCCAAATAAAGAGACAAAAATGTCCAAATAAAGAGACCAATGTCCAAATAAATAAATAAAATAAAAATGTCCAAAAAAGACAAAAATAAAGACACAAAAATGTACAAATAAAGAGACAAAAATGTCCAAATAAAGACACAAAAATGTCCAAATAAAGACACAAAAATGTCCAAATAAAGACAAAAATAAAGACACAAAAATGTCCAAATAAAGAGACAAAAATGTCCAAATAAAGAGACAAAAATGTCCAAATAAAGAAAAATAAAGACACAAAAGTGTCCAAACTAAGAGACAAAAATGTCCAAATAAAGACACAAAAATGTCCAAATAAAGACACAAATATCCAAATAAATAAATAAAATAAAAATGTCCAAATAAAGAGACAAAAATGTCCAAATAAATAAATAAAATAAAAATGTCCAAATAAAGACAAAAATAAAGACACAAAAATGTCCAAATAAAGAGACAAAAATGTCCAAATAAAGAGACAAAAATGTCCAAATAAAGACACAAAAATGTCCAAATAAAGACACAAAAATGTCCAAATAAAGACAAAAATAAAGACACAAAAATGTCCAAATAAAGACACCAATGTCCAAATAAATAAATAAAATAAAAATGTCCAAATAAAGACAAAAATAAGACACAAAAATGTCCAAATAAAGAGACAAAAATGTCCAAATAAAGACACAAATGTCCAAATAAATAAATAAAATAAAAATGTCCAAATAAAGACAAAAATAAAGACACAACTGTCCAAATAAAGAGACAAAAATGTCCAAATAAAGACACAAATGTCCAAATAAATAAATAAAATAAAAATGTCCAAATAAAGACAAAAATAAAGACACAAAAATGTCCAAATAAAGACACAAAAATGTCCAAATAAAGACAAAAATAAAGACACAAAAATGTCCAAATAAAGAGACAAAAATGTCCAAATAAAGACACCAATGTCCAAATAAATAAATAAAATAAAAATGTCCAAAAAAGACAAAAATAAAGACACAAAAATGTACAAATAAAGAGACAAAAATGTCCAAATAAAGACACAAAAATGTCCAAATAAAGACACAAAAATGTCCAAATAAAGACAAAAATAAAGACACAAAAATGTCCAAATAAAGAGACAAAAATGTCCAAATAAAGAGACAAAAATGTCCAAATAAAGAAAAATAAAGACACAAAAGTGTCCAAACTAAGAGACAAAAATGTCCAAATAAAGACACAAAAATGTCCAAATAAAGACACAAAAATGTCCAAATTAAGAGACAAAAATTTCCAAATAAAGATAAAAATAAGACACAAAAATGTCCAAATAAAGAGACAAAAATGTCCAAATAAAGACACAAATATCCAAATAAATAAATAAAATAAAAATGTCCAAATAAAGAGACAAAAATGTCCGAATAAAGAAAAATAAAGACACAAAAATGTCCAAATAAAGAGACAAAAATGTCCAAATAAAGAGACAAAAATGTCCAAATAAAGAAAAATAAAGACACAAAAGTGTCCAAACTAAGAGACAAAAATGTCCAAATAAAGACACAAATGTCCAAATAAATAAATAAAATAAAAATGTCCAAATAAAGACAAAATAAGACACAAAAATGTCCAAATTAAGAGACAAAAATGTCCAAATAAAGACAAAAATAAGACACAAAAATGTCCAAATAAAGAGACAAAAATGTCCAAATAAAGACACAAATGTCCAAATAAATAAATAAAATAAAAATGTCCAAACAAAGACAAAAATAAGACACAAAAATGTCCAAATAAAGAGACAAAAATGTCCAAATAAAGACACAAAATGTCCAAATAAATGAAAAAAAATGTCCAAATAAAGACAAAAATAAGACACAAAAATGTCCAAATAAAGACACAAAAATGTCCAAATAAAGAGACAAAAATGTCCAAATAAAGACACAAATGTCCAAATAAATAAATAAAATAAAAATGTCCAAATAAAGACAAAAATAAGACACAAAAATGTCCAAATAAAGACAAAAATAAAGACACAAAAATGTCCAAATAAAGAGACAAAAATGTCCAAATAAAGACACAAAAATGTCCAAATAAAGACACAAAAATGTCCAAATAAAGACAAAAATAAAGACACAAAAATGTCCAAATAAAGAGACAAAAATGTCCAAATAAATAAATAAAATAAAAATGTCCAAATAAAGACAAAAATAAGACACAAAAATGTCCAAATAAAGAGACAAAAATGTCCAAATAAAGACACAAAAATGTCCAAATAAAGAGACAAAAATGTCCAAATAAAGAGACAAAAATGTCCAAATAAAGACACAAATGTCCAAATAAATAAATAAAATAAAAATGTCCAAATAAAGAAAAATAAAGAGACAAAAATGTCCAAATAAAGAGACAAAAATGTCCGAATAAAGAAAAATAAAGACACAAAAATGTCCAAATAAAGAGACAAAAATGTCCAAATAAAGACACAAATGTCCAAATAAATAAATAAAATAAAAATGTCCAAATAAAGACAAAAATAAGACACAAAAATGTCCAAATAAAGACACAAATATCCAAAAAAATAAATAAAATAAAAATGTCCAAATAAAGAGACAAAAATGTCCAAATAAAGAGACAAAAATGTCCAAATAAAGAGACAAAAATGTCCAAATAAAGACACAAAAATGTCCAAATAAAGACACAAAAATGTCCAAATAAAGACAAAAATAAAGACACAAAAATGTCCAAATAAAGACAAAAATAAAGACACAAAAATGTCCAAATAAAGACACCAATGTACAAATAAATAAATAAAATAAAAATGTCCAAATAAAGACAAAAATAAGACACAAAAATGTCCAAATAAAGAGACAAAAATTTCCAAATAAAGACACCAATGTCCAAATAAATAAATAAAATAAAAATGTCCAAATAAAGACAAAAATAAGACACAAAAATGTCCAAATAAAGAGACAAAAATGTCCAAATAAAGACACAAATGTCCAAATAAATAAATAAAATAAAAATGTCCAAATAAAGACAAAAATAAGACACAAAAATGTCCAAATAAAGACACAAAAATGTCCAAATAAAGACACAAAAATGTCCAAATTAAGAGACAAAAATGTCCAAATAAAGACACAAAAATGTCCAAATTAAGAGACAAAAATGTACAAATAAAGACAAAAATAAAGACACAACAATGTCCAAATAAAGAGACAAAAATGCCCAAATAAATGTCCAACTAAATAAATGAAATAAAAATGTCCAAATAAAGACAAAAATAAGACACAAAAATGTCCAAATAAAGAGACAAAAATGTCCAAATAAAGACACAAATGTCCAAATAAATAAATAAAATAAAAATGTCCAAATAAAGACAAAAATAAGACACAAAAATGTCCAAATAAAGAGACAAAAATGTCCAAATAAAGACACAAATGTCCAAATAAATAAATAAAATAAAAATGTCCAAATAAAGACAAAAATAAAGACACAAAAATGTCCAAATAAAGAGACAAAAATGCCCAAATAAATGTCCAACTAAATAAATGAAATATAAATGTCCAAATAAAGACAAAAATAAGACACAAAAATGTCCAAATAAAGAGACAAAAATGTCCAAATAAAGACACAAATGTCCAAATAAATAAATAAAATAAAAATGTCCAAATAAAGACAAAAATAAGACACAAAAATGTCCAAATAAAGAGACAAAAATGTCCAAATAAAGACACAAATGTCCAAATAAATAAATAAAATAAAAATATCCAAATAAAGACAAAAATAAAGACACAAAAATGTCCAAATAAAGAGACAAAAATGTCCAAATAAAGACACAAATATCCAAATAAATAAATAAAATAAAAATGTCCAAATAAAGAGACAAAAATGTCCAAATAAAGAGACAAAAATGTCCAAATAAAGAGACAAAAATGTCCAAATAAAGACACAAAAATGTCCAAATAAAGAGACAAAAATGTCCAAATAAAGAGACAAAAATGTCCAAATAAAGACACAAATGTCCAAATAAAGAAAAATAAAGACACAAAAATGTCCAAATAAAGAAAAATAAAGACCCAAAAGTGTCCAAATTAAGAGACAAAAATGTACAAATAAAGACAAAAATAAAGACACAACAATGTCCAAATAAAGAGACAAAAATGTCCAAATAAAGACACAAATGTCCAAATAAATAAATAAAATAAAAATGTCCAAACAAAGACAAAAATAAGACACAAAAATGTCCAAATAAAGAGACAAAAATGTCCAAATAAAGACACAATTGTCCAAATAAATAAATAAAATAAAAATGTCCAAATAAAGACAAAAATAAGACACAAAAATGTCCAAATAAAGACACAAATATCCAAATAAATAAATAAAATAAAAATGTCCAAATAAAGAGACAAAAATGTCCAAATAAAGAGACAAAAATGTCCAAATAAAGAGACAAAAATGTCCAAATAAAAACACAAAAATGTCCAAATAAAGACACAAAAATGTCCAAATAAAGACAAAAATAAAGACACAAAAATGTCCAAATAAAGACACCAATGTCCAAATAAATAAATAAAATAAAAATGTCCAAATAAAGACAAAAATAAGACACAAAAATGTCCAAATAAAGAGACAGAAAATTTCCAAATAAAGACACCAATGTCCAAATAAATAAATAAAATAAAAATGTCCAAATAAAGACAAAAATAAAGACACAAAAATGTCCAAATAAAGACACAAAAATGTCCAAATAAAGAGACAAAAATGTCCAAATAAAGAGACAAAAATGTCCAAATAGAGAGTCAAAATTTTCCAAATAAGGACAAAAATGAAGACACAAAAATGTCCAAATAAAGAGACAAAAATGTCGAAATTAAGAGACAAAAATGTCCAAATAAAGACAAAAATAAAGACACAGAAATGTCCAAATAAAGACACAAAAATGCCCAAATAAAGACACAAATGTCCAAATAAATAAATAAAATAAAAATGTCCAAATAAAGACAAAAATAAGACACAAAAATGTCCAAATAAAGAGACAAAAATGTCCAAATAAAGACACAAAAATGTCCAAATAAAGAGACAAAAATGTCCAAATAAAGAGACAAAAATGTCCAAATAAAGACACAAATGTCCAAATAAAGAAGAATAAAGACCCAAAAGTGTCCAAATTAAGAGACAAAAATGTACAAATAAAGACAAAAATAAAGACACAACAATGTCCAAATAAAGAGACAAAAATGTCCAAATAAAGACACAAATGTCCAAATAAATAAATAAAATAAAAATGTCCAAACAAAGACAAAAATAAGACACAAAAATGTCCAAATAAATAAATAAAATAAAAATGTCCAAATAAAGACAAAAATAAGACACAAAAATGTCCAAATAAAGAGACAAAAATGTCCAAATAAAGACACAAAAATGTCCAAATAAAGAGACAAAAATGTCCAAATAAAGAGACAAAAATGTCCAAATAAAGACACAAATGTCCAAATAAAGAAAAATAAAGACCCAAAAGTGTCCAAATTAAGAGACAAAAATGTACAAATAAAGACAAAAATAAAGACACAACAATGTCCAAATAAAGAGACAAAAATGTCCAAATAAAGACACAAATGTCCAAATAAATAAATAAAATAAAAATGTCCAAACAAAGACAAAAATAAGACACAAAAATGTCCAAATAAAGAGACAAAAATGTCCAAATAAAGACACAATTGTCCAAATAAATAAATAAAATAAAAATGTCCAAATAAAGACAAAAATAAGACACAAAAATGTCCAAATAAAGACACAAATATCCAAATAAATAAATAAAATAAAAATGTCCAAATAAAGAGACAAAAATGTCCAAATAAAGAGACAAAAATGTCCAAATAAAGAGACAAAAATGTCCAAATAAAAACACAAAAATGTCCAAATAAAGACACAAAAATGTCCAAATAAAGACAAAAATAAAGACACAAAAATGTCCAAATAAAGACACCAATGTCCAAATAAATAAATAAAATAAAAATGTCCAAATAAAGTCAAAAATAAGACACAAAAATGTCCAAATAAAGAGACAAAAATTTCCAAATAAAGACACCAATGTCCAAATAAATAAATAAAATAAAAATGTCCAAATAAAGACAAAAATAAAGACACAAAAATGTCCAAATAAAGACACAAAAATGTCCAAATAAAGAGACAAAAATGTCCAAATAAAGAGACAAAAATGTCCAAATAGAGAGTCAAAATTGTCCAAATAAGGACAAAAATGAAGACACAAAAATGTCCAAATAAAGAGACAAAAATGTCGAAATTAAGAGACAAAAATGTCCAAATAAAGACAAAAATAAAGACACAAATGTCCAAATAAAGAGACAAAAATATCCAAATAAATAAATAAAATAAAAATGTCCAAATAGAGAGACAAAATTGTCCAAATAAGGACAAAAATAAAGACACAAAAATGTCCAAATTAAGAGACAAAAATTTCCAAATAAAGACAAAAATAAAGACACAAAAATGTCCAAATTAAGAGACAAAAATTTCCAAATAAAGACAAAAATAAAGACACAAAAATGTCCAAATAAAGACAAAAAAATGTCCAAATAAAGCGACAAAAATGTCCAAATAAAGACAAAAATAAAGACACAAAAATGTCCAAATAAGGATAAAAATAAAGACACAATAATGTCCAAATAAAGAGACAAAAATTTCCAAATAAAGAGACAAAAATGTCCAAATAGAGAGTCAAAATTGTCCAAATAAGGCCAAAAATAAAGACACAAAAATGTCCAAATAAAGAGACAACAATGTCGAAATTAAGAGACAAAAATGTCCAAATAAATAAATAAAATAAAGACACAATTGTCCAAATAAAGAGACAAAAATGTCCAAATAAATAAATAAAATAAAAATGTCCAAATAAAGACAAAAATAAAGACACAAAAATGTCCAAATAAAGACACAAAAATGTCCAAATAAAGACACAAAAATTTCCAAATTAAGAGACAAAAATGTCCAAATAAAGACAAAAATAAAGACACAAAAATGTCCAAATGAAGGGACAAAAATGTCCAAATAAAGAGACAAAAATGTCCAAATAGAGAGACAAAATTGTCCAAATAAGTACAAAAATAAAGACACAAAAATGTCCAAATTAAGAGACAAAAATGTCCAAATAAAGACAAAAATAAAGACAAAAATGTCCAAATAAAGACAAAAATAAAGACACAAAAATGTCCAAATAAAGAGACAAAAATGTCCAAATAAAGACACAAAAATGTCCAAATTAAGAGACAAAAATGTCTAAATAAAGACAAAAATAAAGACACAAAATTGTCCAAATAAAGACACAAAAATGTCCAAATAAGGACACAAATAAAGACACAAAAATGTCCAAATAAAGAAACAAAAATGTCCAAATAAAGACAAAAATAAAGACACAAAAATGTCCAAATAAAGGGACAAAAATGTCCAAATAAAGAGACAAAAATGTCCAAATAGAGAGTCAAAATTGTCCAAATAAGGACAAAAATGAAGACACAAAAATGTCCAAATAAAGAGACAAAAATTTCCAAATAAAGACAAAAAAAAAGACACAAAAATGTCCAAATAAAGAGACAAAAATGTCCAAATAAAGAGACAAAAATGTCCAAATAGAGAGTCAAAATTGTCCAAATAAGGCCAAAAATAAAGACACAAAAATGTCCAAATAAAGAGACAACAATGTCGAAATTAAGAGACAAAAATGTCCAAATAAAGACAAAAATAAAGACACAATTGTCCAAATAAAGAGACAAAAATGTCCAAATAAATAAATAAAATAAAAATGTCCAAATAGAGAGACAAATAAAGACACAAAAATGTCCAAATAAAGACACAAAAATGTCCAAATAAAGACACAAAAATGTCCAAATTAAGAGACAAAAATGTCCAAATAAAGACAAAAATAAAGACACAAAAATGTCCAAATGAAGGGACAAAAATGTCCAAAAAAAGGGACAAAAATTTAATTTTTTTGCCTTTGTTCTGCCCCCCTGAGACTTGGCCTGTGGTGGTCAGGCCCACTCCTGCCCCTCATGCCCTGTCGGCGGTCAGGCCCACTCCTGCCCCTCGTGCCCTGTCGGCGGTCAGGCCCACTCCTGCCCCTCATGCCCTGTCGGCGGTCAGGCCCACTCCTGCCCCTCGTGCCCTGTCGGCGGTCAGGCCCACTCCTGCCCCTCATGCCCTGTCGGCGGTCAGGCCCACTCCTGCCCCTCGTGCCCTGTCGGCGGTCAGGCCCACTCCTGCCCCTCATGCCCTGTCGGCGGTCAGGCCCACTCCTGCCCCTCGTGCCCTGTCGGCGGTCAGGCCCACTCCTGCCCCTCGTGCCCTGTTGGCACCCCAGTCAACCTCTGCCCCGGTTGCCTGGTCACCTGACCCCTTGACCCGTCCCCAGCTGACCCGTCGCCTGACTCCAGCCCAGCTGACCCGTCGCCTGGTCTCGGCCCAGCTGCCCCTTCACCTGCGCAGCCTCCCAAGGGGCTCCGCCTTGGCCGACCTGCTTTGCCCCTGGAGGGGCGCTGCCCTCGACATCCAGTAGAGAGATTCTGCCTTCGTCGTCGGTGGCCAGAGGGCTTCTGCCTTCGTCGCAGGCCGCCAGAGGGCTTCTGCCTTCGTCACCGGTGGCCAGAAGGCTTCTGCCTTCGTCGCCGGTGGCCAGAAGGGTTCTGCCTTCGTCGCAGGCCGCCTGTTTCTGCCTTCGTTTCTGCTCTCAGTCCCCTGTCGCCGAGGCCTCTCTGCCCCCTGTCGCCGAGGCCTCTCTGCCCCGTTGCCAAAGTCTCCCTGTGCTCTGTTCCCCGGGCCCCAGGGCACGGATCCCTGTACCCCAGTGACTCTCTGTTCCCTGTGCCCCAGTGACACTCTGCCTCCCCCAGACTCTAGCCGCCCTTTTTTTTTTGTTAGGGACGTCTGGTATCCGCCCCTTGAGGGGGGGGCTCTGTTATGGTTTTGTACATTTTCTATTATTATTATTCTGTATATTTCTGTTCCCTGTTGTGTCGTTGTATCTTGTTGTGTCAAGTCTCTGTGTTTAGTTTATTTCTTGTTTCCTGTCGTTCCTGTTTCCTGTTTTATTTTGATAGTCTGTTTTCTGTCTTGTCTTGTCCTGCTTTACTTTGTGTTTTCCCGCCTGTGTGATTGTCTGATGTGCTCCACCTGTTCCCCAGCCCTGGTGTCACCTGTCTTGCGTCTTCTCGTTACCCAGTTTATTTAGCCCCTGTGTTTCCTTTGTCTGGTGTCAGATCGTTTTGTATTCCGTTGTGTCCTGTCCCTGTAAGTTTGCTCCTTTTTTTCCTGCCCAAGCCATCTCCTGCCTGCCTGCCTCTCCCTGCATTTGGGTCCACTATTCCTCACTTCACGTAACAATGTGATCTTACCTAGCTACCGAGCATGTGATCTTACCTAGCTACTGAGCATGTGATCTTACCTAGCTACTGAGCATGTGATCTTACCTAGCTACTGAGCATGTGATCTTACCTAGCTACCGAGCATGTGATCTTACCTAGCTACTGAGCATGTGATCTTACCTAGCTACTGAGCATGTGCGACTGCCAACAAAGATGTTAAGCAGTGAGAGGTCTCACTCTGTAGCTAAAACAGAGACCTGAACACAGGGTGAAAAGAGGAGCTGCAGCAATGAGCAGTACAACAAAAATATGAAACCATGTAAACCTATTCTGGTACAACCTCAAAATACAATTATGAACCTGAAAATGAGCATAATATGGGAGCTTTAAAGCATGTAAACATGTCCTAGTACAAACACAAAATACAAGTATGAACGTGAAAATGCTATATTATAGTTCCCCTTTAAACCAGGGGTGTCAAACATACGGCAGAACCAGCCTGCCAAAGGGTCCTATCAGGCCCACTGGATGACTTTGCAAAGTGAAAACTGCAGAGAAGTAATTAATTCCTATTACAAATTTACGACTCCAATTTTAAAGAATATCCAAGTTCTTTTTCTAGAAATTTGTGACTTTAATCTTAAAAATTCTGAGTTTTTTCTCTGAATATTACCCCTCTCTCTGGGGTCTGTAAGATTATAATTTTTCCTACAATGATGCTGTCGTAGCAGAAGCAACTTGTGTTTGCAAACATCCATCTGACAGAGAAACTCTGTGGCAGATCAAGTTTCTGATCTTTCTGGAGTGGTTTACTGGTCTGGCCCACTTGAGATCAAATTAGGGGCATGTGGCCCATGAACTAAAATTTTGACACACCTGCTTTGAACCAATCACAGTCGTCTTGGGCGGCGCTAAGCTCCGGATGCAGCGACAGTGGCTCTCCAAAATAGTCTCGGGAAGGAACTTGTTTTGGTTTAACATTTGCACCGTGCAAAAGAAAACGTACAATATTAAATGAAGTTAACTTTCACACATTACAGTAACGTGAGCTATTTAAATTAGCTGATACAAATATATTTTGCTCTTTCCAGTGTATCACCGAGTGTACTTTATTCTGTTTTTCTTAAAATAATACACTGCATATATCTACATTATTCTTACTACTAGTATAATGTCACTGATCCTACATTGCACATATCTGTACATGTTGTTCATACATTGTTCATATTACATAGCCATATTCATTCTGCTCTTATAAGGTAACTGCTACACTGCACATATTTATATTTAATTTATATCACTTTAAACCACCTTCTGTTAACCAACTGTACACTACTGTCTACACTGTGCTATATGTCTTCTCCTGTATATCACGTTGCACTTTTCTGCTCTTTTTGCACTTCTGGTTGGATGCAAACTGCATTTCGTTGTCTTTGCACTTGTACTCACTGCACAATGACAATAAAGTTGAATCTAATCTGATCTAATCTAATCTAACTGTCAGGATCTGGCTGTGTCTGACTGCCTTTGTGCCACTCTTGTGGCCATTTTGTATATTGTGTTGTGATTTGTGCTTGTTGCTGTTTTCCTTGTGCTCTGTGGTTACCTGTCTGTCATGTGTCTTTGTCTCCGCCCATCCCCTTATTTGGTCTGCACTTCCTGTCTTGTTAGCTTTCCTCCGTTTCTGCTCTCACCTGTTCCCAATTGTCTCATTAGTTTCCCTCCGTTTCTGCTCTCACCTGTTGCTTGTTACTGTCTTGTCCAATCCTCTGTCTTTCTGTTGATTGGTCTGTGTATTTCTACACCCCTCTGTTCCTTTGTCTCTTGTCGGTTCGTCTCTCTGTTTGTTTCTGTGAGTCCTGTGCGTTTGTAGGATTGTAGTTGTGAGTTTGTAAGTTGTAGAGTCAAAATAAAGTGTGTTAGTTCTGCACATCTGCCTCAAACAGTCTTCCATTTCGGTCCTCCTGCTGAAACTGTGACACTAATCATATTGGTCCCAAAACGTCCCAGTTAGAGAGTATAGTAAATAGACATGGGTGTGTGCATTCAGCACTGCAGTTTTTGTGAAACTAAATGGTCACTCATCTGGTGATAGCGATGTGCTTTCCTACGATGTGAGAAGAGTGAGTGAATTCAACATTAAGTTGTTACATTGAACTGTGTTTACTGTGTTCATGGACTGAGGATGGGAGGAGGATTCGGTATTCGGCCGAACACCAAAAATCTGGATTCGGTGCATCCCTAAGTGAATATGTGTTTGTGTGTGTGTGTGTGGGTGTGGGTATGTGTGTGTGTGTGTGTGTGGGTGTGGGTATGTGTGTGTGTGTGTGTGTGTGTGTGTGTGTGTGTGTGTGTGTGTGTGTGTGTGTGTGTGTGTGTGTGTGTGTGTGTGGGTATGTGTGTCTGTGTGTGCTTCTGTGTGTGTGTTTAAGCAGTTTGTGTCCAGTCTCATCACCCTCTGGACTTCCACTGTAGAATATAAATGTGGAGCAGAGCAGCATTTGAGAATTTCCCCCGAGGCTGGAGACTTAACGGTCTCTTTGCCTCTGCCCATTCTCACGCTCATGTAAAATACATTGGTTTCATGACACACTGGACTGGATCAACAAAGACACTGGATGCATATAACAAGATGTATGTATGTATGTATGTATCATAAAATCTCCCAGCCAACACAGATTGTGCAGTCATGGAGGTCCACCGCAGACCAACATGGCTGGTGCAGCTTGTTGTGGTGCAGCTGTACATCAGTTAATGTTCTCAAAGTCTGCAGACTGATGTCATGAAGTGGCGTGTATATGGCACGCCATTTCGTATGCCATTATTGCCGTGTTATCAAGATGCATACTCACTTTTTAGCGTGTTTATCAACGCAGTTTGGCCTCCATTGACTTACATTACCTTGTGATTGCGTGTGAATTGACGCCGTAGTGAGTAGTATGAAAGGGCGGAAATCTGCGTAGGGAGGTTGGGTCAAACAACAGGACTTTCACCAGGAGACCGGGGATCAGGTCCCGCGTATCACGTTTCCTAAACCAAACCGTAGCTTTCTTCTCGTGATAACATGCCAAGTGGCGTGTATGTTAACGTCCGCTGTATGCAGCGTAGACATACACGCGGATAGCTCAAAATGCGTACAGATAACACGCCACTTGGCTTAAGAAAGTGGGCGTGTATGTTTAAGCAAAGTCATGATGTCAGCAAATGCAGGTTACTGATACTCCCACAGTCTTCTAACAGCGTCCATCAACCTGTCACTGTGTCGCAAGCAGCCAACCAGATCTGTTCACGCTGAGGCCGGCTCTGGTGTCGCCGGCCCAAAGTTGCGAGCGTGGTTTTTCCGCTCATAGGCGCTATAGGGGAGAGATGACCACCATTCAACCCAAAAAAAAGTCATATAACCATTCCACTCCGAAGCTGCTCAGTTAAGGTCCATTAAGCTTAAATCAAGGCTGAAGACCTTACTTTTCAATACTGCTTTTGTTTAATTCTTTGCACTGCACTGTGCTGGGAATTTTACTTTTTTATTCCTGTATTTAGTCTGTTTTTAATTTTGTATGAATTATTTTTAATTTTGTATTAACTCTAACTGTGTTTTAATGTTTTATGTAAAGCACATTGAATTGCACCGCTGCTGAAATGTGCTATACAAATAAAATTGCCTCGCCTTGCGCCCATTTGCAGAGGCTCAGTCCTTGATGCAGCGGCTCAGGGTTCGAGTCTGACCTGCAGCCATTTGCTGCATGTCTTCCCCCTCTCTCCCCCCCCCCTTTCCTGTCCACAGCTGTCCTGCTTGGAGAAAAGTTTTCTGTGAGATGGAAATCAAACGTCTATCAACAGTAATCGATGAACAGCGATGCAAAGAATCCTGGATCCCATCCTGGAGCAGCAGCAAGCTCATCAATTCTGGCATGAACCCTAACCTCAACGGAAAACAGCTTTTCTTTCTCTCTCTTGGTTGCGCGCGCACGCACACACACACACACACACACACACACACACACACACGCACACACGCACGCACGCACGCACGTACACATACACACATACACACATACACACACACACACACACCACTTATACAACAAAGGAACACACAAACATGTACACTGAAACAAATAACAGCACACACACACACACGCACGCACGCACACACACACACACACACACACACACACCAAATCCTCTCCTTAATCCATCCTGCTGCTTTCGTCCTGCAGACCATCCCTCGTCCTTCTCTCCTGACTCGGTGTTAACACCCAGCTTCTCTTCTCCTCCTCTCCTTCTCTACTCCTCTACTTCTCTTCATTAACTCTTTCCTTTCCTCCCACATATGTTCCCCTGCAGGTCGAGGATTCTGCTGACACCCTCAAGTTCCTTATTCGTCCTCGGTGGAGAATAAATACAGAAAGTCACACAACCATTGATGGACCTGCATGGTACTCTGCAGCATATTGACTCTCTCTCATGTGTGCAAGGCTGTTAGCTCAGCCAGACTTTGGTCACATGCTTCTTATTCAGTTTAAAATCAGAAAGGTCATTGTGATGATGAGAAGGCCAACACATTTCACTCCCGGCGTGTCAAAAAACAACGCTTGGTCAGGTGCTTTTGGCGTTCTTACGGGCGCAAAAAGTCTCTTTTAACGCCTAGCCTTTTTGCTCTGGGTCGGGACTGGAGTGCAGTTCGGGCCGCGTCTTTCTGTCCGAGCCCGGCTAGCGTCTGACAGAGCAGTAACCGAGCCCGACCCAAGCCCAACAGGCATTAAGATATTTCTGTCCGAGCCCCACACAGTTAAAATCTCATATTTTTTTTGGACTAATGACACATGTAGGTGTGTTTGTGTGAAAGCTTTTATTAAGCAGCTGTAGGAAGGCATTCAGAAATGTCAACAGATGAGGTCATCAGCTCACACGGGGGAACAAGCTCACTTTAATACAGGCACACACCTACATAATAAGCTGTTTTAAATTTAAAATGTTCAATGTGTTAATCTTTCCTGACCGTGGTCAGAACACCAGGAGAGACTGGTTACCTCCAGGACCGACGTTATATAACGCCGAGGTTAAAATCCTGTTTCTGGAGAGCAGATGAATGAACTTGGCTTTCAGTCTGGAGTTTATTTCAGACACCGCACGCACACACACACACACACACACACACACACACACACACACACACACACACACACAGACAGACAGACAGACAGACAGACACACACGCACTGAGCTCTCTTAAAGGAGACGCAGCACCATTTTACAACAAATGCCTCATCGCGCCGAACCCGAACATCATTTATAAATATCTGTCCGAACCCGGCCTGGCCCGTCGGGTCCCGTCGGGCTCGGGTCAGGTATTGGCACTCTAGTCCTGACTCTTGGCATCATGACTCGATGCTCTGGGTCAGCACTTGCCTTTAACTGACATGCGGCACAAAAACGGGACAGGTTTTAGGAAAAGATCGTGGGCAAGGTTCCAAAAAGTAGGTTTCAGTGACACGCCGCGCAAGAACGGGACAGGATCCCAGGTCTCCTGGGTGAAAGTCCTGTGTTTTTGACCCATCCACCATCCCAACCATATACCGTATATAGTCAGTAGACTCGACTATATACAGGCCTCTCTAAAAACTAGTTCTGGGCAGTGGTGGCCTAAAGGTTGGACCGGGAGGTCGCCGGTTCAAACCCCAGACAGGCAGGATACAAATCTGTGTGGGGAAAGTGAAAGGGCAGCGCCTCATTACCTCCACTGAGGTGCCCTTGAGCAAGGCCCTTAACCCCAACCGCTTCAGTGGACCTGCTCAGTGGCCAGCAGATCAGACTGTGGTAGTACTGGGCAGCTTCCAGGTATGAATGTGGTCAGATCAGACTGTGGTAGTACTGGGCAGCTTCCAGTATGAATGTGATCAGACTGTGGTAGTACTGGGAAGCTTCCAGGTATGAATGTGATCAGATCAGACTGTAGTAGTACTGGGCAGCTTCCACGTATGAATGTGGTCAGATCAGACTGTGGTAGTACTGGGCAGCTTCCAGTATGAATGTGGTCAGATCAGACTGTAGTAGTACTGGGCAGCTTCCAGGTATGAATGTGGTCAGATCAGACTGTGGTAGTACTGGGCAGCTTCCAGGTATGAATGTGATCAGATCAGACTGTGGTAGTACTGGGCAGCTTCCAGTATGAATGTGATCAGATCAGACTGTGGTAGTACTGGGCAGCTTCCAGTATGAATGTGATCAGATCAGACTGTGGTAGTACTGGGCAGCTTCCAGGTATGAATGTGGAACTGTGTGAATTGACTTACCTGGATAAATAAAGGTTAAACAAATAAATAAAAAGACTGCAGCTGCAGCTGCTCGAGGGTTCAGTGCTGAGGTCTTTACTGGCTTTCTGTGTGCCAAATAATTTACTTTCAAATTCTGCTTACTGTCCTCAGAGTCTAAACTAAACATGCAGAAGCAGCATTCAGGTTTTATGCTCCACATATCTGGAGCGAACTCAGAGAAATCATGACGTCTGCTTAAGCTTTCAGTTATTGTAACCTTTGTGCAGACACCCTCAGTTATTAATCTTCCTGACCAGTCTGCCAAGACTTAAATATCACATAACATCTGTTATAATAAGCATTCACTTCTCTCTCCTGATTGAAATGTTTGTTAGTGTCCAGGGGCGTCAGACTGGGGGGGAAGGGGACTGAGTACCCAGGGCCCTCATGTGAGGAGTGCCCAAAAAGATGCTAGAATGAATAGCTGTGGATGCAGGGAGGGGCCCATAGAGAATGCCTTTCTACAGGGCCCAGAATTTGGTGCTACGCTTGGGTTAGTGTCTCCCTGTCAGGGTTTGCTGAGGGATTGACTGAGCTTGGACCCAAATGCAGGTAAAAAGGAGTTTAGAAACAGTTTTTAGAAACAAACAAAGACAGGAAGAAAAACCAGACTATCAAAATAAAACAGGAAACCGAGCAAAACAGAAAAACAAGATTACCACAATAAGACAGAACACGGAACAAAATACCAAAACCATGACACTCCCAACATTGGTAAGAGCAAGTGAAAGGAAATGATGGACTGATCACAGTGTGTTGACTTTGACCAATAAAAACTGCTTATGCCCGATTTTGTGTAGTACCTGGTACCGGTACTTGGTACTGGTACCTGGTACTGGTACTGGTACTTGGTACTGGTACTTTTTTTTTGTCGAGGCTCTGAGGGAGCTGAGGCGATACTAAAAGGTGAACTTAAAGCTTTAGAGCATAACTTTGTGATATTAATGAACGTCTGTTACATTCAAGCCAAATTGAAGTTGTTACGAAGCTAATTAAGGCCAGCCACACACTGGCTGCATGGCGTGAGCGTGTCGGCTGCGTGGCGTGAGCGTGTCGGCTGCGTGGCGTGAGCGTGTCAGCTGCGTGGCGTGTCTGTTTTTATTTGGGCTCCCATGGTAACAGGTCAGAGCGTGCACTCTGCCTGCGTGACTCGCAGGTCTCAGACTCTGCTTGAGTAATTCAGAAAATGCGTGCATGCTAGAAATAGAACCGACGCCTATTTTTCACGCTACACGCCAGCGTGTTGGAAGCGTTTCCAGGCAACATAGAATATGAAAAGATGTTTATATGTCATTTAGACACAAAAACATTTAATAAATGACATGTTGATGTTTG
Source organism: Sander lucioperca (assembly GCF_008315115.2). NCBI lineage: Eukaryota > Metazoa > Chordata > Actinopteri > Perciformes > Percidae > Sander > Sander lucioperca. The sequence continues at coordinate 22,304,778 of NC_050178.1, read as the reverse complement.
AAAGTCTCGAGGTTTTGACATAAATGTCATTTAAAATAATAATAATAAATAATTATAGATTTTCTAATATTGCACCTGTCAATCCAGAAGGAAATATTCTGGAGCCTATGTTGCCGTCAATACTGCCGACGTCTTTGCTGTAATCAGATCAGAATATATTTATATATATATTATTATTATTATATTTATTTATTTATGTTTATGGGAAACATACATGTGTCCAAACAAGGCTAGCAGCAACTGACACGCCACGCTCACGCCAACCTCACGCCACGCTCACGCCACGCAGCCAGTGTGTGGCCGGTGAAAGACTATCAGCTCCACAAAACTCTCTCTGTATTACTCTTCAGAAGTTTTTGTGCGAGAAAGTTACCAGATGCCACAATCTTCTGAACACAGTCAAACTATCATGTTGTTTAATCCTCCGTGTCCTCCTTGGCTACTAGCAACTGCGTGGGGGGGGGGGGAGGCTTGTATCATGTGGATGCAACGTCATTTTTGTTGTCATCACTTAAAATGACGGACAGGGGCAACAGAAACTACGCGCTATGGCTTTAAAACACAGCAGACCACTGATTGGTCAACAGAATCAACACTAGAATGCACGACGCTGGACATCCTGCTTAAACCTGAACTACCGCCATTTTTTTTATTCACTCAACCCAGATTTTAAGAAATGTTAGCCTGCAAAACGTCGTGGACAATTGACGAAGAACAGACTTTTGCTTGTGTCATTTCCCGCGCCGTCGCTGTGACGATAAGCTAAGAATCCAACCATTGAGCGGGTAGGCTACTATCTGCAGTGGAAAACGAAAAATGGAGAAAAGTACCTCGTAACATAAGTGAGTCGAGTCATGCTAACCCTAACCCCCTAACCCTAACCCCCCTAACCCTAACCCTAACCCCTAACCCTAACCCCCTAACACCCTAACCCTAACCCTAACCCCCTAGTTTAGAAGCGATCACCGGCGATCGCCGCCCAATGCATGCTGGATAGATTTGTGTCTGACTTGATCCCAACTTGCTCTGACGTCATGCACATGTGGTCAACGATGACCTCACAAGATCAAGGCGGCCGCAGGTTTGAGACCCAGGCAGCGCTGTTGCTTTTCACCGACTGCAAGACCCAGGCGGACCCAGGGCATGCTGGGAAACGCTGGCCTCTCAGCTGATCTAACAGCTGATTGGTTCAGAATCTACTCAACATTATGACGTTGTATATAAACTCTGGGATTTTAACCCCTAATTTGTCTGATTTAAAGGCTTATTGTGTGGCTGATAGTTACGTTTAGAAGTCAGAGAGATTAAATCCGTTCAGATTACAGACCATCTACAGTCTGTTGTTGATTAAAATCAGCAACGTATCGCATGTCGAGCATTTTGACAGCTACTCTGTCTTTATAAAACAGCTGGAGACTGTGTACAAGCTGATATTTGGGTCTGATAACATTTTAATAAATCAGAATTGGACCTAACAGGATGTGAGTGTTTCTGTGACTTCCTGTTCAGCCTGAAGGCTGCTGGCATCAGCTGGAAACTGTCCGACATGACAGCTGATTTTTGTCACCGCGACTTTACAGTAAGGCTACAGCCTAATATTTGCTTAGTTTTTTGTCGTTTCCGCTGCAGTATATCCTCTTCACCCCCCCCCCCCCCCCCCTTTGCATCATCTTCCCTTCTTCTCTCCACTCTGTACATCTCCATCCATCACATTTAAGAGAAGCTCTGATTTAGCTCCCTCTCCTCTATCACTGTGGTAAATTGGCTAATGTGTTTGTGCTATCAGGAGCTTCCTCTCACTCATTAATCTCTCTCTGTCTGTTCCCCTCTCTCTCTCTCTCTCTATCCTGAGAGGGTTTTCCAGAGCCGACTAATGTCATCGGAGGAAATTGGAACAGTTCCTGCTTCTCCTTCTCCTTCCTCCTGTTTGGCTGTTGTTCCTAATCTCTCCTCTTGTCTCCTCTTTCATTTTTATTTCCTTCCCATCTCCTTATTTTCTCTCATGTTTCTCCAAGAACTCTTAACTTATGCATTCATTTTTCTCTTTGTTCCACTTCAACCCCATCATCTTCTCCTTTTTATAACAACCCCTTATATATATATATATATATATATATATATATATATATATATATGTGGCTGAAGTCAGCTCTTAATTCCCCTCACTTTTCTCTCACTTTCTCCTTTGGTCTCCTTTCAACTCATCTTTTCTGTCATTTAACACCAGGAAGTCTTTTATTTGGGTGTTTATTTGCTTCCACAACGATGAAAAAGAAGCATTTAGTGTGATACGTGTGAGGCGTCCTTTTCGGCCGTCTCCCGGCGTCTATGAGGCGTCCTTTTAGGCTGTCTCCGGGCGTGTATGAGGCGTCCTTTTAGGCCGTCTCCGGGCGTGTATGAGGCGTCCTTTTCGGCTGTCTCCCGGCATGTATGAGGCGTCCTTTTCGGCTGTCTCCCGGCGTGTATGAGACGTCCTTTTCGGCCGTCTCCCGGCGTGTGAGGCGTCCTTTTCGGCAGTCTCCCGGCGTGTGAGGCGTCATTTTCGGCTGTCTCCTGGTGTGTATGAGACGTCCTTTTCGGCCGTCTCCCGGCGTCTATGAGGCGTCCTTTTCGGCCATCTCCCGGCGTGTATGAGGCGTCCTTTTCGGCCGTCTCCCGGCGTGTATGAGACGTCCTTTTCGGCCGTCTCCTGGCGTGTATGAGGCGTCCTTTTCGGCCGTCTCCCGGCGTGAGACGTCCTTTTCGTCCGTCTCCCGGAGTGTATGAGGCGTCCTTTTCTGCCGTCTCCCGGCGTGTATGAGGCGTCCTTTTCGGCTGTCTCCCGGAGTGTATGAGACGTCCTTTTTGGCCGTCTCCCGGCGTGTGAGGCGTCCTTTTCGGCCGTCTCCCGGAGTGTATGAGACGTCCTTTTAGGCCGTCTCCCGGCGTGTATGAGGCGTCCTTTTCTGCCGTCTCCCGGCGTGTATGAGGCGTCCTTTTTGGCTGTCTCCCGGCGTGTATGAGGCGTCCTTTTCTGCCGTCACACACACACAGCAGAAATACACATCTGTGAATACACACCTGCACACATCGATGATCACCATACACACGTAAAACTTTGGAAGCCTCTGGCTGCCCCGGCAACCTTCCAGCAAGCAGATTAAACCAAGTAGACAGTGGCCAGAGTTGTAATTAGTGTGTGAGAGAACTAAACAGACACACCTGTCGTTAGTCTGGAACAGGTTGTGCAAACCAGACGCCCTGACAAATGCCAGCATCTCACACACACACGCACGCACACACACACACGCGCACATACACGCACACACACACGCAAACACACACACACACACACACACACGCACGCACGCACGCACGCACGCACGCACGCACGCACGCACATCAATGCACACACATGCACATACACGCACATACACGCACACACACACACACACGCACGCACGAACGCATGCACACACGCACGCACGCACGAACGCATGCACACACACACACACACACGCACGCACGCACGCACGCACGAACGCATGCACACACACACACACACAAGCATGCACGCACGAATGCATGCACGCATGCACACACACACACACCACACACACACACACACACACACACACACACACACACACAAACACACACACACACACCACACACACACACACACACACACACACACACACACACACACACACCACACACACACAAACGCACACACACACGCAAACACACATGCACAAACACACACACGCTCACACACAGACACACACACAGAAACAGACACACATACACACACACACGCACACGTATGCACACACACAGACACACACACACACACACTGGCTCCTCCAGTGTAGGGGATCAGCCTGGGGATCAGTTTGGCCGTAGATCCGTAATATGATCAGCCTGAAAGCGTCACTGTAATTTATTTCCATTTGTTTTCGGCTGGAGCCTGAATGTGACCTGCTCGCTCCCTCGGAGGAAATCTGGTCTGCAGAATGTGCAGCAGCAATTTCCACAAACATGAGCAGATGACACCAACAAGTTGTATTTGGATGGATAACTTGCAAATTAGCCTCATCCTCTCCATTCCCTCACCAGAGACCACCTCCAGACCTGGACGCCGCCCCAGTCTCTGTCCAATTTAGCCTGAAATTTATTTTTCACCTTGCCAGACTGAGTGTTATTGTGGGAAGGTATGCTGGGGACAGCGGACATAGAAATGTCAGGCTTTCAGCTAACACAAAACATGAAACCCACTCCAAAATAATGAGTGGTCCTGAAACTGAACGCCACAGGCAGGCATGGATTGGCCATCGGGAGTACCAGGAGATTTCCCGGTGGGCCGGTCTATTTGTGTGGGCTGAATGGGCCGCAGTCTGGTTGAAAACTTGTTTTTCTTTTGATTGGCCCATGAAGAGAAGAGAGATCACATGATTGGCCCACTGGTTTGTCTCTCATCTGAACACTGGCCAATCACATCCTACTATGGCCCACTTCCATCCTACCAGAGAGACCAAGCGCATTTAAGTCCCGCCCCCACCGGTGGCGGAATAACTCCACAAAGTGCCATTAGCTAGCTAAAAACATGAGATTTTAAGCATGTCAAACGATTATTTTAGCACCCTTGTCTACCAGAGAGGACACGTTAGATGTTAATAAGCTAATGTTAGTTATTTATAGCAAGCTAATGCACATGCAAACATAGTACTATTAGCTTTCTGAAGGGATATTACTCCAACTCTGAGCGAACTCTCTGCTCCTCACCACGGGGCTTCTCAGGTGCTGCAAGCATATCACTCCGCCCAAGTAGCAGAAGTAGCACCTTCTGAGAATATAGTTCCCAGTATGTAGGGGAGAGCGGGGTAGGTTGTCACATGGGTAAGTTGTCACACTGTTCATAACTCCAACACTAGAGGCTCTATCTCAAAAATCAAATAGCCACTTTATGTGACTTCTTCTTCTATAGTCAACTTCCTGTTCACATGTGGTCAAGATCAATCTAATGTGAGGTTAGCACAATTTTCTTAATTTTTCTGCTTAAAAAGTAAAAAAATTGCACTTTACATTTTATGCAATACAACTTTGTTAGGTATGAATGTTTAAAATGATTAATTTGCACAAAATAGAGGAGACAGTAACGTGTCTTTTGATACTTTAGCTAAAGTGATATGTTGAGCTAAACTTGAGATTTAGCCAACATTAGCACACATGTCAGTATGGGGCAAGTTGTCTCAATGACTTTGGGGCAAGTCGTCACATGTGACAACTTGCCCCTGTACAAAAAAACACATAGAACATGCTCAAAAAACATGATAAATTGTGATTCTATTTATTCTAATTGCAATAAGGTGTTTGAAGGAAGGAAGGAAGGAAGGAAGGAAAGACAGGAAGGAAGGAAGATGGTTCGAAATTATCAACGAAAGACAGAGCATGGCAATACACCACCTGACATAATGTTAAAGGCAGTCAGGCAGGTAAAGTTGCAGAACAAATCCATCAGAAGTACAGCAAAGGATTTTGACATAAATTACCGTACTCTGACTCGGTATTGTCAAAAGATTACCAGAGCAGAAATTGAAAGTCAGACAGCCATACCAACAACAATGGTTGGTTATACAACGCCACGGAAGATTTTTTCACCTGATTTGGAAAAGCAGCTTGTTGCATATATTACTAGGTCAGCTGACATTTATTTTGGTCTGTCACCAAGTGAGGTCAGAAAGCTTGCCTACCAGTTTGCTGTGGCACACCAGCTGAATTTTGCGCCTTTGTGGGAAAAAAAGCAAAGACTGGTTTACAGGCTTCTTAAAGCGGCATACAACGCTGTCACTGAGAAAGCCAGAGGCAACTAGCCTTGCCAGGGCAAGTAGCTTCAACAGAGAGAATGTTAATGCTTTCTTTGACAACTTAGAGATTGTGTTACGCAAATATGAGTTTGGACCAGGAGACATTTGGAATGTTGATGAAACTGGGGTCACCACTGTACATAAACCAGACAAAGTGGTGGCCAGACGTGGATTCAAACAAATAGGGTCACTGACCTCAGCTGAAAGGGGAACCCTTGTCACACTGGCCTGTGCCGTCTCAGCCACAGGGAATAGTATACCTCCATACTTTATTTTCCCCCGTGTCAACTTCCGCGATCATTTCCTGATCAATGGGCCACCTGGCAGCAAAGGAGGAGCAAATTCCTCTGAATGGATGAAAGACACACACTTTGTTGACTTCCTGAAACATTTCAGTGAACAAACAAAGTGCTCAAAGGAGAAGCCCTGTTTACTCCTTTTGGACAACCACGAGTCTCATCTTTCCATTGATGGACTCAATTATGCCAAAGAAAATGGCATAATCATGCTGTCATTCCCACCCCACTGCTCACATCGGCTCCAACCATTAGACAGGTCTGTCTACGGGCCACTAAAGAGGCACATCAACAGCACATGTGATGCCTGGATGAGGAACAACCCTGGGAAGACAATGTCGATTTATGACATTCTTGGGATTGTGGCAATTGCCTATCCTCTGGCTGCAACCCCCTTAAACATTCAGGCTGTCTTTATGGTGGCTGGGGTTCAACCTTACAACAGAGATATATTTATGGAAACCGAGTTTGCACCATCCTACGTCACCGATCGCCCCATTCAGAACCCTGTGCTGCCAGGCCCCAGCACCAACCCTGCCCTGCCAGGCCCCAGCACCAACCCTGCCCTGCCAGGCCCCAGCACCAACCCTGCCCTGCCAGGCTCCAGCACCAACTCTGCACTGCCTAGCACGCCCAGTTATGCTTCTGCTATCACCAGCTCACCCTTACCCAGCAATGCTATTGCTGACAGTGGGCTACCAACTCCAGAGGACATCCGGCCATATCCAAAAGCTGGCCCCCGAAAACCAGCCAGCAAAGGAAGAAAATGACGCAAATCAGCAATAATTACTGACACGCCAGTGAAGCAGCAACTAGAAATAGAAAATAATAAGCCTCAATCTAGCAAAAAGCTGTTTCAAAAGAAAGGGAAGCAGAAATCTGGACCTACGACAAACAAGGTCATCATCAGATGATGAAGAGTGCTTCTGCCTCGTCTGTGTAGAGCCATTTTCAAACAGTCGTCCAAAGGAGACCTGGGTAAAATGTGTAAAATGCAACAATTGGGCCCATGATGCTTGCACCTCAGGCCAGGCAATTTATGTGTGTCAGAATTGTGACTCTGGAGATGAGTCTGATTAGTCAGATACAGGGCATCTGTTCTGTTCAGAGGTGAAACATGTTAAGTTAAGCAAGTTATCTGCAGCATTCCATTCAGTTATCAGGATCTATGTGCAAGCCATAGAACGTTTGAGTTTGAAGTTCAAAGTAAAGTGGTCTTGCCACTTAATGTGCTTTGATTGAAATGTGCATTGTTTGGATTGAAATAATTGTTTTTCCAGATTCTCCAGGCACAAATGTTTATATTTTCAGTTCTGGTTTGAGTCTAAAAATTAAAATCAATATCACAATTAAGTAGTTGTGTTCTTATTTTTAGATAATCTAGTGTGACAACTTACCCACCCTAGTGTGACAACTTACCCGCCGATGGGGCAAATTGTCACAAGCGCACACTCGCTATTCAACAGTCTACAACTCCGTAATGAGATAAGATATGAAGATGTTATGAATACAACATATGTGCCCAAGACTTCCTTCTTTCATTTAGTAGATGAAAGTGAAAGTGAGATTTATACCATTTTGATGTATGGTGCTCAGTAAATGTTGGACAGTGTGAAAAGTGTGACAACATACCCCGCTCTCCCCTATACGGTTAGAAGATGGCTGTGTGTCATGTGACCTTGTTATTTGTACACGCTGTGACTCTACAAATCACAACATGTAAAGAGGAACATGTTGGCGTTATTTTGTCACTTATTGATAGCAGTAGGCTAGATGGAGCCAGTTACCTCCAGGATCTGTGCTAAGCTAGGCTAGATGGAGCCAGTTACCTCCAGGATCTGTGCTAAGCTAGGCTAGATGGAGCCAGTTACCTCCAGGATCTGTGCTAAGCTAGGCTAGATGGAGCCAGTTACCTCCAGGATCTGTGCTAAGCTAGGCTAGATGGAGCCGGTTACCTCCAGGATATGTGCTAAGCTAGGCTAGATGGAGCCGGTTACCTCCAGGATCTGTGCTACGCTAGGCTAGCAGTGGGGGCGTCAGACAGCTTTACGACACGCACGGAGATGAGAAGGGTATGTATGGACTTAACTAACTCTGGGGGATACGGGGAATAAGACAAAGTCCCAATAAGTCGGCGTATTCCTTTAAAGCACAATTTTTAGAGTGAATACTTTGCATGTCATGTAATAATCGATGAACAAAATGTCATACGGCGTTGATTTTCTTTTGTTGTCACCTGCAATAAGTTGAGCCAATCACAACAAGTTAAGCCGCAGCGACATGACAATGTACTGCAACAGCTGCAGCCAGTGCTCTTTAATTAAACTTATTATCAACACTCAGATATTGATATCTGATTAAGAAATTTCAAACAATCAAGTGGGCGAGGCGTTTCAAGCAGTTGAGAAAAAGTCAGAGAGTTTTTTTGTCCCTATCCCAGATTAGATAGGCGGTGTAGCCAGAGCTGACCCAGTGCTGTGGAGAAATGTCTGGAAATGCAAGACTGTACACAGCCTGCGATGGCTTTTACTGTAGTTCAATTTTACAAAAACTGGATTCTGGATTTTTGACTACAAAAACTACAGGTTCAACACATCAGTTTATGTACTTGCCATAACAGGCATGGCTGATATCATCTTTTTCTTTCATCGTGCAAAAAATCTTATTAAAATATCTGTCAGAATTATCTCACATTTTTCATCATGATAGATGTAAATAAGTCATTTTGTGAAAAACTCTTTCGTCTCTCATTTGGTTTGATGCAACCATAGACGGTATATATAATGGAGCAGCAGGTCCCGTGTCTCTGGACGGAGACCAGTGAAGTCTCTTTCCCGGTGATGGCTGAGCGTTACTGAGCAGCCTCCAACTGAGCTTGAAGACGTAGATGTGACGTGAGCAACCTGTCTGAAAGTTGGAAGTCTTCTGGTAGCTGTGCCAAGAGAAATCTCAATCATTCCCAATCTAGCAGAGACGGAGAGCGTAGGTATATGTAAGGAGATAACATAGACACAGGCTAATTATTAATCACTAAAATGATAGTTAACATTAGTAATTAAACTTAAACAGCTAATGGAAGTCCAAACTGCCTGAGAGCTTCTCCTGTACTATACGGTAATTCCTCTACTATGAGACAGTAAGTCTCGTGGTTATGACCCAATCGTTAGCCTATTTTTATAAAAACGTCTGCTACGGAGCCATAACGTGAGCTACAAGGTAATGGAGCCTTTTATACATTGTCGTGTTTCTTTAGAAATAAACAATGGACAAATAGAGTCTTTAAACTCTTCAGATGTAAAGTTATTCTCTGTCAAAGTGACGTCAAAATGAATGGCAGTCAATGGGATGCTAACGGGAGGTGATGGCTTGGTAGCATCAACATGGCGCCATAGGAGCTACGAGCTCTGAAGCGAAGCTTACCCCCTTGGATGCAACACTCCTGGTGTAAAGTAAAACTCATTAAGTCCATGCACAGAATCCATATAATTATTATTTTTTCAATGCATTGCCTTGTGACAAATTACATGACTGCATGAAACTAAGCGTCACCTCCAGTTTCCATCACCGTGCGGTCCTCACAAGCAGCAGCAGCCGCTCTCTGCTCGACTGTTTCTTCGAGCTCACTTCAAAAGAAAAGCCCCGGCGCTAATTACTCCCACAAGTGGAGCCCCGCTGTCGAGTACAAAGCGTGAAACGTAGATTTTCAGCTCTCTTTTCATCTGCTCGCTCCTTCAACTCACTTAACCCCCCTCCCTTCAAGTCATACTTTGCCGTACTCCAGATTTATTTTTTTACATCTCAGCATGTGCACCTCTGCAGAAGCTCGGCAGCAATCAGCCTCCAACACTATCTGCCCTAAAGATCCATCGTCTCCACCTGGACTTAGACTCTTTAACGGCTCTCTGATAACTGAAAAATGGAGGAACTTCTTCAAAGCCAGGCCTGGTTTGTCATGTTTATGGCGTGTTAGCCTCAGCGGGTCGCCTCTAATTTTATCTGCTAAGGCTGTTCTCATTAACCTTTCCTACATTAAGCTACGGAAAGTAATGCACTGTAATTTGTATGTATTCCACATATTTATTACTGTAAGTGTAAGTGTAAGTGTTACGAGGCGGGGGATAATAGGACCCAAATGCAGAGAAAGGGCAGGCATGCAGAAGGTAGAGCTCGAGGGTTTAATGGCAACAAAAAGCGGCAGCACAGAGACTGGAAAAATACAGGGAAAAATTCACAAAAGAACGCAGGGAAGATGTAATTGTAACTGTTATTCGTATGTATTCCACATATTTATTACTGTAATCCACACATTGCAACCCGTTCTCATTCCGAACTCATAAAATAAGGACGTTTGGACAGTGGCTGTCAGCGTCTGATGCAACGAAAAAGGCGTCTTTCAGCGTGTTTGTGTAACTCACCGGGGAGAGCAGCAGTTAGAGAGGATTTAGAGAGTAGTATGTAAGGAGGTTGGTTGGGGGGGTGGATGGGTCAAACACAGGACTTTCACCCAGGAGAGAGGGGTTCATGTCCTGCTGGTCACGCTCGCTATAGTTGCCTTTTACTTTCCTCCCGCGTGTCACAGAACCGTACGCCCACCCACGACTCTTTCCTTGACATAACTGCATCAAAAGGGACGTCAATAGTCCCGACCAAGCACGTTTATTTATAGCGCTAAAGGGACGGCAATAGTCAATAACCCTAACCTTAAAGGTGCTGTAGGTAGGGTTGTGAAGATCCAGGACTTAGCCAAAAAATTTGAACATTGACAACTTCTTAGGCCCTCCCCCCCTTTCCGCTAAAGCCCAAAACGGTCTCCTAAGCCCCTCACCCAACAAGGGAGAATGAATGCGTGTGCATGAGCAGTGATTGACACGCAGTTAGACATGCCCTCTGGCCCTGATTGGTGCATCTGAACAGTTCGACACCCCCCCCCCATGGCCCTGATTGGTGCATCTGAACAGGTAGACACCCTTGCTGGCCCTGATTGGTGCATCTGAACAGGGAGCGGTGTATTTTTGTAAATCTCTCTCCAGGCTGTAGGTGGAGCCAGAGGAGCTGGATTTATTTTAATGACCTGCTTCCTGTAGTTCTACTAGAACATAGGGTCAGTTTCAGCAGATATGACAGAAAGGTAGTTTTATAATTCTGCACCTTTAACCACTCAAGGTCAATGCCTAACCCCAACCAATCGGGCTGCTTCGTAGGGCGGGTCTTGGCGTGGCCATAGTGGGATTTGTAATTTCGCCATCAAAGGGACGTCGGACTAGTGGGCTGTAGGACCAAAGGGAATTTTTCTAGTTATTGAGAGGTCGGAACAATGGAGCATCAGAGAATGGGCAGTCCCCCCACTGACTGGGAAAAGGCCTGAAAGTGGGCATAATAGCTGCTGGAGCTGCTGCCCCCGCGATAAGCAGACGAAGATGGAAGGATGGATGAAAGGATTGATGGATGGATGGATGGATGGATGGATAATTAGTAGTTAGTAATTGATTCTCTCTTCTTTTACTGTATCAATATTACACTTATAGACTGCTCCCCACGAGCCAATCACTGATGGATAGAAGAACAGGTGTTTGTATACACTACTCAAGCTTTGGACAAATGCACACTAACACTAGTCTTTGAAATTCATTTAGGGAAAATAACCATTTTATCATTCCTAAAAATGACCAGCCTGGTCTCATGGCAGTTTGTGATATGGTCACGTTATTGAATCTATTGATTCGTGGACAGGACACGATAATGTCATTTTTTTCGTGTGGTGATTACGAATTTTACAGCAATATATTTCAATGGGAAGCATATTTCGTGATTACAGAACGATGACGGTAGCGAGTACTATTGATAAGGCGAAACTCCATGCAGGTAGGTTGGTCGGGGGGGTGGATGGGTCAAACAACACAGGACTTTCACCCCGGAGAGCGGAGATCGTTTTGCAGTTCCTTTCCGTGTTCTCCATTTCCTAACCACAACCGTCCCACTGTTGTCGGCGCATCCCGCGTGTGGCAGTCCATCCTGCTGTTGTAGCCGGCGTGTGGCGCCTCATTTCATTTCAAAATCGTAACCTGTACACGTTCAAAGATCGTGACGTGTACACAAAATAAACGTCAAAATCATGACCTGTACACGAATCAATAAATCAAAATAACGTGACTATTCACGACCTGGCGTGAGACCGGTTTGAAATGACCTACTGAAGTTGACATTTTACCAGCCAGTGATCCCCAGAGGCTCGATGGTGTTTTAAGCCCCCAACGTCTCCTTCCAGGTAGCGTTGCGACCGTTGACTTCAAGACACCTAACCATAACCATAACCTTAACCTTAACCTTAACCATTGCCTAATCCAAATGACGTTGGGGGCTTAAAACACAGATAAATTCCCCAGAGCCTGGCTGCTGGTCAGTTCATTTCCAGCTCAAAGCAGCAGCAGAGCCGCACCATCCCTCTGAACAAATCCTCCTGAGCTGTTTACACAGCGGACACAGTGTGTGTTTGTGTGTGTGTGTAGGTGTGTGTGTGTGTGTGTGTGTGTGTGTGTATGTGTGTCTCTGTATGTGTGTGTGTGTGTGTGTGTGTGTGTGTAGGTGTGTGTGTGTGTATGTGTGTCTGTCTGTGTCTGTCTGTGTCTGTCTGTCTGTGTGTGTATGTGTGTGTGTGTGTGTAGGTGTGTGTGTGTGTATGTGTGTCTGTCAGTGTGTGTGTGTGTGTGTGTGTGTGTGTGTGTGTGTGTGTGTGTGTGTGTCTGTCTGTGTCTGTCTGTCTGTGTGTGTATGTGTGTGTGTGTGTGTGTGTGTGTTTGTGTGTGTGTGTGTGTGTGTGTGCGTGTGTGTCTCTGTATGTGTGTGCGTGTGTGTGTGTGTGTGTCTGTCTGTGTGTGTGTGTCTGTATGTGTGTGTGTGTGTCTGTATATGTGTGTGTGTGTTTGTGTGTGTGTGTGTGTGTGTGTGTGGTCAGTGGTCACACGTAAAGCCTCCTTCAGTCCGATCAAAGACGATGCTGCTATTGAAAGAGCAGAGAGAAAGTGAGAGACATGAGCACTTATCAGAGAGAGCAGGAAGGCAGAGAGAGGAGGACAGACAGAAGAAAAAGAGAAATACAGGAATTGGGCAAAAGGGGAGATAAAATGTGAGTGGTGAATTACTGCAATACAATCAATTCCTCCACTTCCCTTCCATATGCTCTTATTTTTGCCAAAAATGTCTCATTCAGTTTGTTGCTCAGGTGGTTACCTGCAAGAAAATTTGAATATGACAAAGGTAAAAGGCTGATCATATGGACTAGCAGCAAATATGTGGATTATGAAGGAGTAGTTTTAGTGTGTTTAGTAGTTTGATCTTGTGGTCTGACATTTGGCAGTCTTATACGATTAAGAAGCTTTGGTGTAGCCCTGTGAAGCAGTAACAGGGCTGTATCTGTAGGCTGGAGGTCTGAGTGTCAGGCTGCATCTGGCATTTCATTTCAGTCAGACACCAAAAGGCTGTTGGATTAGGAGTTCAACAGTGGAACCTGTTCCTCCAGGCTGCAGAGAGCCGCACTTATCACACAAAGGCTTATTAAAGCCTGAGGACACGCACATGCACACACAAGGATGTAGACACAAATGAAAAAATACAGGGACACACAGGGACAAATGCAGACAGATACACACATAAATACACACCAATGCATTGGCACATGTACAAGGCAACCATATGGTGAAGAACATACATTTATTACATATAGCTAATAATATTGTGCAAAGTCTGTGTTTGTATTGGCTAATGATTCAGCATCTCCTGACAAATGTAAGAATATCACCTGCAAATTATAAATCAACAGCACAACACCATTATTAATTTTAACAGCTGCATCAGACCCATTCAAACTGGCTCGCCCATATTTCCTTTTACAGTCTACATTGTCAAATATAATACACTTTTGATACTAGTGGACTGGCTTGGCTTAATACGTGATGGTTATTTTTTACTGAGAGATGTGCATCCATATTGCCCAGTATGCCCAGCTAATCAACTTTTTAAATTTAATATTTAACCAGTAAACAATGTAAATCCATTGCTTTCCATCTTGTCTTGTTTTCAAATGATGTGCAACTTTGAGGAGTGCCATCACATCCATATACTGTCTGGACTGGTCCTCAGAGACGTTGCAGCTGGAAAGTACTATTTTCATTTCGTGCACAAGTATATAAATCAATATGAAAGCATGTTCACATGCAGCACGGTTATCTTTGTTCCGAGCTGCACTTTATAAACTTCGTTGTCGGTTGGGGATTATTAAACGTGATAAATAGTTGTGGCCTATGTCACTCACAGGAGAGCATGTTCAGTAGTAGGCTCCTGTCTCTGTCTTGTACGAGAGAAGACAGACCAGCCTGATAATCGGGCGTCGGGCCGTCTGGGGAGGTCGGTGACTCGAGTCTGTTCCGTGTGTCCCGTGCCGTCGGCCGTCCGAGGAGCCGTCGGCCTTCATTTGGGCCGACCTGACATGTTCAGTCGGGGACAGGACAGTCGGGACTCACCCGGAAATGGGGAGCGGATGAGCCGCTCAAAATCTGACGAAAATCTTTTAAACTGACCTTTGTCAATCTGAAATGAAGACAGATTCAGCAACTGCACGGCCTATTTCTCTCTTAAAATGTTTTCAGAAACACGTTTCGGTGAACTATTTTAGTCCAATATGAGATCATATTCTGAACAAGCCGCCATGACAGTCTGGCTGTGAATTTCCGGAGAAAAAAGAACCATGTGACGCGTTCGTCCAATCAGCTGCCGGTTTTCATTTTCTGGGAAACAATCAGACTGTTAATGGAAACAATACAGAGCAGCGCCGCCTGCTGCTATGGAGACGTATTACGTTTCGCGCACGCGCAGAGCGTACGCTCAAGTCAGCGTCGCCTCAGTGTGTTCTGAGGCATTTTTTGGACCTTGGGACCCGATTGATCAGTCCGACTGGCTTTACTGCCGATGGTCGGCCGTCTGGTTGGTGTGTCAGGGCCCTAAAACTGACAGGCTGCGTAGGTCCTTTGTCCCTAGGGCCATTAAGCTCTTCAATGCTACACAGAAGGGGAAGAATGTGAAAGTCTGCTCTGCACACTGCCCTTTGTACCATGCCTTCATCTGGGTGCCTTTATACATGCAGATAAACTACCCTGGACTGGACTGATTGTAGTAAGGTATGTATTGATAGTATGTAGTATGTATGTGTGCTTGGATGTCATATTGTCTGTGTGCCTATGTGTATGCATGATGTGTATAAGATGTGTATAAGCTATTGGACACCTTAATTTCCTTTGTGATAAATAAAGTATCTCTATCTCTATCTATCTCTATCTCATGTTTGTCAGGCCCAAAGTTCTTTGGAATAGTCCTGGAAGTGGCTGTAGGAAAGCAAGACACAGCCAGACCAAGGGACAAACTACAAAGGGATCCACTGGCAGTTAGCACGTCAACTTGACATTACTGTTGTTAGCTAATGTGGAGAGGAGCGAA
>NC_050178.1:22271650-22284150 GCF_008315115.2 Sander lucioperca | reverse complement strand
CTCAGCTGCAAGGAGCAGCAAATCTGTCGGCGTCACGTTTTGGGCGTTTTGAGCGACCAGAGTGTCAATCAGAAAGTTGAAAGTAGGTCAACTTTATGGTAATGAGCTATGACGCGGTTCAACGGCAAGCAGCGGCAACCAATCAGAATATAGACGTCCTTCACGCTGGATGATTCCAGAGAAACATACGATGTAAACTTTGGTTCCTACCAAAACATTAGTTCAGAGAAAAAGGAGGAGAAGCTCATCATGGCCGTTGCTGGGTTACCTATCATTTATGATATTTGCGTATAGGGACCAGTTAACGTTACCTGCCGGTCACATGGTCTCTAAACAGTCCGCTCACGGTGAAGTCCTGCACGGATCAACAGCTGGCGGCTGCTCGCTCTGCCTGCACGCTGCTGCGGTTCAGCGGCTAACGAGCGAGCTAACTGCTAACAGACACCGCTGCGACCAACAACCAATACACATTCTGTCATTATATATGTCATTTATAAAAGGTTTCTAGTGTCAGTGTATTGGCCGTGCAGTGGCTGCTTGATCTTTTTCCATGATGAACATAGAATGCTGCTACGTCAGAGCGGCCAAAGCCTCAAACAGCTTCCCCGGACTTTCTGACCAGCGTCCTTGACCGGGCGGCCAGAGCTTCTTTGCAGCTCAAGTCGGCGGCGGTGTGGATGTACAGTTACACGAACAAGAGAGCGAGGTCTCCTGGGTGAAAGTCCTCTGTTTGACCCATCCTCCTCCCCGACCAACCTCAAGATTTTCGCCGTTTCAAACTACTCGCTATGGCGTCAATTCACACGCTAAAAAGCGAGTATGCGTCTTGATAACACGCCAATAATGGCATACGAAATGGCCTGTCATACATACGCCACTTCATGACATCAGTCTGGAGGGACAGTCAATATGAGCTGGGAAAATATCAGTTTCTGTAGACTTTATCCACAGCTTTCACCACAAATCAATACTTTGAGGGTCATATGTTAATTATATGCTGTGAAATACATAACCATCCATAAAATGCATTTTTAAAGGTGCAATGTGTAAAATATTGCTGGTTTTTTTCTTTAAAACATTCGAGACATAATCATATTATCGAGAAAGTAAAAGTTTTGACAGTTTTGACATTTTGCCAAATACATCTATGTATTGCATGCATGCTAACCAGAAGACTGTATTCATATAGTGCTTTTTAAGTCTTAACGACTACTCCAAGCGCTTTTACATAGTACAGGAACCATTCACACACATTCATACACTGGCCGAGGCTGCCAGACAAGCTGCCATGTGCTCACCTGATAATCATTCACACACCGATGGAGCAGCATCGGGAGTAATTCGGGGTTCGGTGTCTTGTCCAAGGGCACTTCAACATGAGACTGCAGGGCCAGGGATCGAACCACCAACCTTTTGATTGGCAGACGACCGCTCTACCACCTGACCAAACGTCTTGTGCCTCAAGAGGCGGTAGTGTGTCACTAGCGCCCAGTCTACCTTCAGTCTGAGAGGACACAGAGGCCCGGACACCTGAACTAAGATTCTGTGTTTAAAGGCGCTGACACACCGAGCTGATAATCGGCCGTCTGACAGTCTGGCGAGGTCTGGGACTCGAGTCTGGTCGGTGTGTTCCGTGCCGTCGTCCGTCCGAGGGGCCGTCGACCTTCATTTTGGCTGATTTGACATGTATAATCGGCAGGCTGGGCACTGCCGGCAGTCGGGCTCAAATGACCCATCTGATTGGTGGAGAGCTAACCAGGAAACGGGGAGCGGGATGAGCGTGACTAGAGTCTCTCAAAATCTGATGAAAATCTTTTAAACTGACCTTTGTTGATCTGAAATGAAGACAGATTCAGCAACTGCACGGCTTATTTCTCTCTTAAAATGTTTTCAGAAACACGTTTCAGTAAACTATTTTAGTCCAATATGAGATCGGATGCTGAACGAGACGCCATTATGGTCGGGGAGCAGCCAGACCCACGTGACGCGTTCGTCCAATCAGCTGCTGGTTTTCATTTTTGGGCGACAATCCAGATTAGCGCCGCCTGCTGTTATGGAGACGTATTACGTCTCGTCTCTTCGGTGTGTTCGGAGGAACTTTTTGGACCAACTCGGGGAGACTGATCAGTCACACTGGCTTTACTGCCGACATTTGGCCGTCGGCTCTGTGTGTCGGCAGTCTGAGTAGTCTCACTTTTGCCAGACCTTCCTCCACAGAGCTGCGGAGGAAGGTCTGGCTAGTCCACACAGCATTCCTGGGATGGGAGGACAACGTGCTCTGGTTTATTGGCATTTCTTTAAACCAATCACAATCGTCGTGGGTGGCGCTAATTGCCCTACAAAGCCACGGTGCCTCTGCTAAATAGTCTCAGGAAGGAACTTGTTTTGGTGGAACATGTGTACGTTCAAAAGTAGTTTTAGTCGTGCAACAGAAAACTCAACAGAAAAGATTGGACAGTCTAGCTAGCTGTCTGAATTTACCCTGCAGAGATCTGAGGAGCAGTTAACCATAGTCCTCACAAATCCACCAGAGGTTAGAACACCAACTCAGAGACAGCAGAAGGAAATTATTTTTTTTTAAAAAGAAAAATGATTAAATGCCAGAAAACACTGACAGGCTGACAGAGTGAGGGGGAAAACAGAAGTGGAAATAAGAGCCAGTGGAGGGCTAAGAGACGGAAGCTTTCCAAAGAGAGGAATGACCGTTACGTGAAAGAGTGACGGGTCAGATGGACTGATGAACAGCGAGAACAGGATGGATGATTAAAACGGAGAGAGTGAGACCGCAGATGGATGATGGACGGGGAATAAAGGCCACAGATGGACGATAGAACCAAGGCAGAGAAACAGACAGGAGACACAAAGAGCAGGCAGCTGTAATCCAGAATACAAAAAAATCATTAACGAGCAATGAACTGATAAATCAAACTGAAATAAATGGACTGAGGAATGGACCGGAAGCCAAGAGAGAAGTTCATGCAGGTCAGAGGAGATGATGGAAAAAGTAGCTTGTGCATTGTTTTTCTGAAACATTATATTATTATTATTATTATTATTATTATTATTATTATTATTATTATTATTATTATTATTTATAGCATCTCATCCTGCCACTCAGCAGACACACAGACGGAGTAAGAGAATCTAAAAAAGGCTTAGAGAAAAAAGGTTTTCAATCTGCAGATTGCAAGCAATGTTGTAGTAAGCATAGGCTCCTTGCTAGCTAGCTAGCTGTTTGCTTAATTAGCATCAGTGGTAGCCGTTAGAGGGGGCAGTAACGGTTGCTTTCGGCAAAGTAAAGTAAAGTTATACAGGCTGTCTAACAACTACCAAGCTCATGATTCTTTCGAAGACAGAGGTAGTGTTCTAAAAAATAAGAAATGACAAACCTTAAGCATTTCCACAAGTGTTCTCACGCCTCGGAGGAAAAGAAAAAGACCGTTGGAGGAGGAACCCAAACTTAAATGTAACCAAACCACTGGGTTAAAATGATCACTGGTTGGGTTATTCAGATCAAGGAAGACTGGGGCACAGTCCACAACCATTAACCCAACAACTGGGTTACTGAAAGTAACCCAATATGGGTTGAATATACATAATACAGGGTTAAACAGCCTCAACCCAGTGGTTGGGTTAATAAAATAATCCAGTATTTTTTAGTGTGTGTAAAAGTATATGATGCTTTTGCCACTAACAAGACAAGAAATGGCTTTTTTAGACTTCCAAAGATTTCCATCATCTTCATTTCATGTTTTTTGACATGTCAGATGTACAATATGTGATATATGTGTATATTAGGGATGCACCGAATAAAAGATTTTTGGGGTTCGGCCGAATACCGAATCCACTGGTTGAGATTCTGGTGAAAAGGATGCGTTCATGGACAGTGCTGAGTGTAGGTCTCAGAGCCCAATACACAATCACTGTAGTTCTGCTGCATAAACCAGAAAAAAACTAAACTTCAATAAGTAAATTACAACAAGTCCTCAAACCATACGACGACATGGGTCGTTTGTTGTAACCATAGACAGTAAAATAATAGACACAGCGACGGTGTATATTTCAAGGGAGACCAGTGAAGTCTCTTTCCCGGTGATGGCTGAGCGTTACTGAGCAGCCTCCAACTGAGCTTGAAGACGTAGATGTGACGTGAGCAACCTGTCTGAAAGTTGGAAGTCTTCTGGTAGCTGTGCCAAGAGAAATCTCAATCATTCCCAATCTAGCAGAGACGGAGAGCGTAGGTATATGTAAGGAGATAACATAGACACAGGCTAATTATTGCTGCTACGGAGCCATAACGTGAGGTACAAGGTAATGGAGCCTTTTATACATTGTCGTGTTTCTTTAGAAATAAACAACGGACAAATAGAGTCTTTAAACTCTTCAGATGTAAAGTTATTCTCTGTCAAAGTGACGCCAAAATGAATGGCAGTCAATGGGATGCTAACGGGAGGTGAATCTCCCCATAGGAGGTACGCTTTCCGGATGCTCACTTACCCCCTTGGTTGTAACCCTCTAATACGACACACAAGAGCGTTTCATAAATTAGCGCCCCCTAGCGGTGGCAAGATATACAATATCTAAACCAGAGAACGGCGGTGGCGGTTTTGAATGTCAAGGTTGCAATTTTAAATGTTTAGGCACGAAAACTACTTTCTTAAGTTTAGAAAAAGATCGTGGTTTAGGTTAAAATCAGACGTTACTTTACTTCCAAACTGTTACGCACGTGAACGTCAATTTTCGAAAAGTTACAAAACTCACCGTTTACTTTTATTTTTAAACGGGACTCGACCCCTCTCTCCCGGGTGAAGGTCTTGTGTTTGTTTTGACACATTTTGGCACCACCCCAACCTGCCTTCTACCACGGAAATTTGGCGCTCTTATACTTCGCCACCTCACTTCCTGCTTTGCTCCTGTCATAACTACTACGGCCACTAGAGAGCGTCGTCACTAAAAACTTAAATATAGGTCATACTTGCTGCTTGAACCAACAACCTCTGCAAGCGTTTTTTGGTAGCTTTAAACCGTGACCACAGCTGGAGTGATTAAAACAGAAGTGCATCTGTTCTGTCAGACGCATGTGAGACGGACGACTGAAAAACAGTGCTGACACGGCTCCTGTGAATTAGAGTTTAGATTCTCTGCCCGAGCCCGAATTTGCTGATATTTTCAGCCGCTATCCTCGGGCCGGTCCGGGCCCTTAATCAAGCATTTGTGTTTTTTTAATCATGACTTTATTAGCCCTATTCGGTGGGGAGAAAGCTCTGCCTCTCCAGCTTCTCCCGTAGCTCTGGGTGGATGTCCTGACCTGACTTGAATGTGATGTAAACTGTGCTGTGTCTTCTTCATCTGCAGCACTGTTGTCGGCCAGTCCGTCAGCATGCAGACCGTGGTGAAGGACGGTATTAATTAGGTGATGAGACCGTGGTGAAGGACGGTATTAATTAGGTGATGAGACCGTGGTGAAGGACAGTATTAATTAGGTGATGAGACCGTGGTGAAGGACGGTATTAATTAGGTGATGAGACCGTGGTGAAGGACGGTATTAATTAGGTGATGAGACCGTGGTGAAGGACAGTATTAATTAGGTGACGGAGACCAGAAAGTCTCCTATATCCAGGGCTTTGATTATTTTGCTGCCTTGATCCGTTACCCACAGGTAAAAGGAATTGTAGCTGAGAACGTCAGTTATAACGGCCCACGTATTAAAAAATTGTCGGGTTAAATCGGTCTCATAATTACAGATAATGTGCCGGGCCGGGCTTGGACACAACGTGCACGTGATTTTTTGGGGCCGATCTAAGCTACTACTGTGAATACACGCCGTAGGCTTACACACGGAAAATTTAGATTACATCAGATTTACTTTGTCTACCTCAGTCGAATTGTGTCTCTGGCTTCTCCCAAGCACAGCAAAGGTACAATACACACCATTAAACATATATATATTGCACAATAGTGCAAATGGGCAGCAAACAGCAAATACCTTTCTACAGATAATAAAAGAGAGAACAATTGTTCCCTGATGCAGTGATTCTGAATTCATTGCCTGTATGGCATACTGTATGACTGGCCCTTGGGACCTTAACTCGACAGCTAGATGGAAGCAGCTCAAACTATAGTGGATTGGATGTGAGGTATGGGTGTGTTTAGCCTTCCTGTGTACAGCACTCTCAAATATATTGCAGAGTTGTTCCTGTGACTTGCCATCACCTTCCCTGCAATGTTAACAATCTTGGTGAGATTGTTTTTGCTCTTTGCACTCAAGTTGACATACCATGCTGTTATGTTAAATGATAAAATACTTTCAAACAGCCTCTGCTACTTCTAGGGCCTGATTTTAACGATCTAAGCGCACGGCGTGAAGCGCCTGGCGCAGGTGCGTTTAGGGCATGTCCAAATCCACTTTTGCTAGTTTGACGGTGGATAAAAGTGTCCGTGCGCCAGGCGCATGGTTCAAAAGGGTTGTACTTAGTGTCTGTTGTCCTTCAGGTCCCCGGGACCCATTCAGTTTATTTGACGTTTTTGCATTGGCCTGGCGTTGAGCTTCGGGTCCCCCGGTGACCCTTGCGTACTATGTGATGTAATTTCACGTGAACTGGCACGGGGGGGTCCCAGAGACCCGTGCTGCGATCGAATGCGTTTGGACAGGCTAATACAAAATGTAAATAAACTAACCAAGTCCCCATGACACGAAGGACAATACAGAGGTGTGTTTTGGGCGTAACATGCAATCAACCAATCAGAGATCATCTCCCATTCCCTTTAAAAGCCAGGCGCGTTTGGACCTTGGAGCATTGCTATTATGATGGAGGATTTGCACCGTAATATTTTTATTTGTAATCTTCTGCATGTGTGTGTGCTGCTGTGGTGCGGATTGCTGTAGATGAAGTACCAACGGCAATACACATGTAAGCGCAAACATCAAAACGTTTAACCATGTATCGGCTAATTTAAATAGCTCACGTTACTGT
The DNA here is from genome assembly GCF_008315115.2 of Sander lucioperca. Classification (NCBI taxonomy): domain Eukaryota; kingdom Metazoa; phylum Chordata; class Actinopteri; order Perciformes; family Percidae; genus Sander; species Sander lucioperca. The sequence continues at coordinate 22,277,176 of NC_050178.1, read as the reverse complement.
ATTGTGTGAACAGTTAACTTAATATAATTGCCGTTTTCTTTTGCACGGTGCAAATGTTCCACCAAAACAAGTTCCTTCCCGAGAATATTCTACAGAGCCACCGTCGCTGCGTCCGGAGCTTAGCGCCGCCCAAAATGATTGTGATTGGTTTAAAGAATTGCTAACAACCCAGAGCGTTGATTTTTCTCCTAACCCAGAATGTATCTGTGGTGTAACCAGACCTTCCTCCACAGCGCTGTGAGATAGGTCTGACAATGCGAGACCATATGTTGCTTCTCAGCTCAAAACCAATCGTTGATTGGCTCCCTAAAGGCGCTGACAAACCAACCCAATAATCGGCCGTCTGACAGTCTGTCATCAGTCGGAGGAGCCGTTGGCTTTAATTTGGCCGACCTGACTTGTTGTGTTGGAGGGCCGGCAGTCAGACTCATTGGCCCATCTGATTGGTGGAGAGCTAACCAGGAAACGGGAAGCGGGATGACTATGACTAGAGCCTCTCAACATCTGACGAAAATCTTTTAAACTGACCTTTGTTGATCTGAAATGAAGACAGATTCAGCAACTGCACGGCCTATTTCTCTCTTCAAATGTTTTCAGAAACACGTTTCGGTGAACTATTTTAGTCCAATATGAGATCGTATTCTGAAAGAGCCGCCATTATGGTCGGTTGAAAAATCCGGAAGCAGCAGCCAGACCCATGTGACGCGTTCGTCCAATCAGCTGCCGGTTTTCATTTTTTGGGCGACAATACAGATTAGCGCCGCCGGCTGTTATGGAGACGTATTACGTCTTGAGCACGTGCAGAACGTACGCTCAAGTCGGCGTCTGAGGAACTTGGACCAACTCGGGGAGGCTGTCAGTCCGCCTTTTCTGCTGACGGTCAGCCGTCGTGTTGGAGAGTCAGGGGCTTTAAAAATGCTCTCAGAGTTAAATTCGATACGTAACACATTTTCTCTAGGCCAGTAACTATGATGTCAAATCAAAAGGCTGTGTGTTGCTGGGAACAGGAATGTGATAACATTGACAGTATGTGTGCATGTTGGTATTTTTAAGTATTCTTTATTTTGTAACATTTTTAAGCATGATACTAAATTGTGTCCCACTTAAATACTAATGTGTTTTGAGCACTGAGAGTGACCTCATAATGCTATAATGTATTCACACAGTAGATGACTCCACCCTGACTGCAAACCAGACTTAATATGAAAAATAAAATGGACTTGCTGGAGAGGAGAATTTTATAAACATTTGCATCAAGTTTAAGAAGAGACAGAAAAAGATAGAAAAGACAAACAGCATCACGTCAGTACATCAATATTAAAATAAATGCTGCACATAAATAAATAACGAACAAATAAAGTGTTAAACATGCTGAGCATGTGCAACGTGACTTTCTTTGTGTAGATGTCTGATATGAATGGGGATAATAGACGACTTATTTCATGACGGACAGAGAAAGAGAGCAAAGAATAAGCAACAGAGAGGCTTTTAACTGAGAGGCGGCTGGAAGAGGAAGTGCTTTTAACGTCATGAATGACTGAAGGAACGAAGGAGTCAAAATGATGAAGTGCCAGTTCAACACATAATCAACATCAAGAAATATACGAGATGTTTCACAGGGTGTGAGGGGAGTGACATGACATTTCACCTCATAAATGACAGACAGAGAGACAGAGAGGAGGGAGATTTAAAAGGAATTTAAAAAGAGAAAAAAATGTAGAGAAGGAGCGAGCGAGGACCTAAGCTTTTAACCCTTATAAATGACAGAAAAGTGAGAAAAGGTCATTCTAAAATAGGAGGAGGCTTAAAATTTTATCCCACGAGTGACCATGAAAAGAGCAGAGATGAGATGAATATGTAAATGACAGATCAGGGAGAAGAAAGGAAGAAAGTCACCTAATTTACTGTATAGCTAGTCTTGCATAGCCAGACCTTCCTCCACAGCGCTGCAGAGGAAGGTCTGGCTAGTCCACACAGCATTTCGGGATGGGAGAAAAACGTGCTCTGGTTTATTGCCATTTCTTTAAACCAATCACAATCGTCGTGGGCGGGGCTAAGCGCCGGACGGAGCCACGGTGCCTCTGCTAAATAGTCTCAGGAAGGAACTTGTTTTGGGGGAACATGTGGACGTTCAAAAGTAGTTTTAGTCGTGCAACAGAAAACTCAGATTGGACAGATAGTCTAGCTAGCTGTCTGGATTTACCCTGCAGAGATCTGAGGAGCAGTTAACCATAGTCCTCACAAATCCACCAGAGGTTAGAACGCCAACACAGAGACAGAGGAAGGGGGTGGACATCCGGCCTAAAGGAGGGACATCTGGCGGACTTTCCAGCAGTGTACACCTGAACAATCCCAGAAGTGGAACGTTGTCATGAGTAAGTTAGTGAGTAAGTAAGTAGGCAAGTGGCTAAGCACATTTATTTATATAGCACTTATCAGAGTCACAAAGTGCTTCACAGGCCAAGTAAATAAACAAATTAAAGTGGCCATATTATGCTCATTTTCAGGTTCATAATTGTATTTTGAGATTGTACCAGAATAGGTTTACGTGGTTTAATTATCAAAAAACACCATATTTTTGTTGTACTGCACATTGCTGCAGCTCCTCTTTTCACCCTGTGTTCAGGTCTATGTTTTAGCTACAGAGTGAGACCTCTCACTGCTGTAACATCTTTGTTGGCAGTCGCACATGCTCAGTAGCTAGGTAAGATCACATGCTCAGTAGCTAGGTAAGATCACATGCTCAGTAGCTAGGTAAGATCACATGCTCAGTAGCTAGGTAAGGACTACTAGCCAGTCAGAAGCAGAGTATGAGGGCTTTATCTGAGTCTCTGTAGTGAGAGAGATAAAATCCACACCCATCACCCGGAGGTGTGTGTGTGTGTGTGTGTGTGTGTGTGTGTGTGTGTGTGTGTGTGTGTGTGTGTGTTGCTCCTCTGCAAGCTTCTCTTATCTACGGCTACCCATAACTCCCTTCTCAGTGCAGGTGTGCAGAGACGTTTATGTGCATCGTTGCGTAACATGACAATACAATCAGTTTAAATCGAATGATATCCAGACCAAGTGGATTGAGGTGATATCAAGAAAAAGTGGAAAACTGTGAATCCAGGTATTAGACCACGTTAGATTAGATTAGATTAGATTCAGTGTGCAGAGTACAAGTACAAAGACAACAAAATGCAGTTTGCGTCCAACCAGAAGTGCAAAAAGAGCAGAAAAGTGCAACGTGATATACAAGTATAGACAGGAGAAGAAATATATTGCAGTGTAGACAGTAGTGTACAGTTGGTTTACAGAAGGTGGGTAAGAGTAATATAAATTAAATATATGTGTGCAGTGTATTAGCAGTTACCTTATGAGAGCAGAATAAAAATGGCTATGAACACTGTATGAACAACATATACAGATATATGAAATGTAGTCGCAGTAACATTATGCTACTACTACTAGTAGTAGTAGTAGTTTATTTTGAACATGTTAAAAAAAGAAATATATACATATATATATACACATACATATATAAAATTAAAATTACATGATAGTAGTAAAAATCATATAGATATATGCAGTGTTTTAACAGAATATATTATAAGAAAAACAGAATAAATATGGATATTCAGAATGAACTGTATTGACAGATATGTACAGTATGTACAACTATGTGCAGTGTGGTGACATTATAAGAGTATGAATAAGTCTATGTGCAGAATGAATAGCATGAAGAGCAGTAGAATCTGGCTATGTATAGGTGTAATTACATTATGTACATCTGTAAATAAATAAATAGGACAGTATGTGTGGGATAGGGGGGTTTGGGGGCTTAGTTGGTTGGCTGTCACCGGGATGCAGAGCTAGAGTTCAGTACGGTGACGTTGATACAAGATCAGAATGTGAGAAAGGAAATGTTGATTAAATAGTTGTAAAATATATAAACATATATTTATAATGTCCTTGTCTGACAAGCCTTAATACGGTTTTACTGATTTGAATGGTTTGTGAGTGTATATATATATAATTTGTTTTATATCTATGGTTTGAACATTGTGGGTGAATATGTACAGTATGTCTTGTAGTGTTTCTTCCTTGATTTCAGTATGACCTCCAATGTAATTTCTATAAAGAAATATACTCTTATAATCTGACTTTTATGATAGTTTAACTTATGTTTGACAGTAGAAATGTCCCTTTGACTTCCTAATGTTGCTGCCGTGTCCAAATAATCCTACAGCCCAGTACCGGGTGCTGGTATAGTAACAATGGCTTCACATGCACACAAGAGTTCAATTTCACACAAACACTTCTCAACAGGAGGGATGGTGAGCCAGCAGCGATTAGCTAAACAGAGGTTTTTACTCAGTGGGGGAAAAAACTCGTTTAGCAATCACATTACTTTGCATAATTCTCCGTTAATGACATGCTAATCATATGCAGATAAGATGCTAATTGAGCAGGATTCAATTCCGATCAACAGATGGTTCCTGTACTGCTGTAATGGAGCCTCTGATGGCTGTGAGAGAAAATGTGTGTGTGTGTGTGTGTGTGTGTGTGTGTGTGTGTGTGTGTGTGTGTGTGTGTGTGTGTGTGTATGTGTCAGTCTACAGACAGGAGAGACAAGGTAGAGAGGCAGGAAATAAATGAGAAAATGTGAGCGATGGTGACAGCTGAAGGAAAGGAAAAACCAAAACGTGTGTCAAAACACTAGAAAGTAAATCTGAGAGAAACTGAGAAATCATCAAACTGTGAGAAACACAAACGTGAATGAATTACAGCAAAGAAGCTAAAGTGAGTGACAGAAAGACCGTACACAGACAGGAGAAGAGTACTCAGTAGATAGAGAGAGGCAGAAAGGGGAGATGTAAACCATAACCTACTACGGAGCCTTTTATAGCACGTATTTTTGGTTTTTACAAAACATTTACTTGGTTACTTGGTTTAGTCTCCTTCTTTCAATAACCCCTTCTCCAGCAGCAGCAGCAGCAGCTGTTCTCAAAGTCACTATTTGTCCAACAGCAGACAGACAAAGTTAGAAACTAGCTGGTGAAGAACATTTCAAGCTAGGCTAGATGGAGCCGGTTACCTCCAGGATCTGTGCTAAGCTAGGCTAGATGGAGCCAGTTACCTCCAGGATCTGTGCTAAGCTAGGCTAGATGGAGCCGGTTACCTCCAGGATCTGTGCTAAGCTAGGCTAGATGGAGCCGGTTACCTCCAGGATCTGTGCTAAGCTAGGCTAGATGGAGCCGGTTACCTCCAGGATCTGTGCTAAGCTAGGCTAGATGGAGCCGGTTACCTCCAGGATCTGTGCTAAGCTAGGCTAGATGGAGCCGGTTACCTCCAGGATCTGTGCTAAGCTAGGCTAGATGGAGCCGGTTATCTCCAGGATCTGTGCTAAGCTAGGCTAGATGGAGCCGGTTACCTCCAGGATCTGTGCTAAGCTAGGCTAGATGGAGCCGGTTACCTCCAGGATCTGTGCTAAGCTAGGCTAGATGGAGCCGGTTACCTCCAGGATCTGTGCTAAGCTAGGCTAGA
>NC_050178.1:22259150-22266650 GCF_008315115.2 Sander lucioperca | reverse complement strand
GGGAACAATGAGGCTGCACTGCAGAGAGACATAAACGCAAGCCGTCCTCCACCTGCAGCTGTGATCTGTATTTGTTTTTAATCAGGGTCAGTGCGGAAAACCCACACTCACTCACACAAGTAGGTGGAGGTGAAGGGGATTAGGACTTTCATAGCCTTAGAGGAGATCTGGGGGAACTCGCTCTCCACAGACAACCATGAACGCGTGATGGACATTTCTCCCGGTCTGTCACACCGCAGCAGAGGTGCAGCCTGGGACCCCGACCAGCTGAAACCTAACTTTAACTCAGGATCATATTTCCTACGTTTGTTGCTGGGTCCTGTCTCCTCCCTTAATACTGACTTCTGTTGACTTGGGACAAGGAAACGATGCATTTTAAAGCTAATACACACACGCACAATTACAGATATCAATAGAGCTGCATACAGTTATTTCTTCTTCGCGTGTCGCGCCTCCCCTGTAGCTCTTTGGCGCCCCCCAGGGGAGGCGCGCCTCACCTATTGAGAACCCCTGGTTTAGACGGTGACGGCGTTTTTGGGGCTTAAAAACACAAAAAAGTGAAACCACCCTCCAGAGTGGACATCTTAAAAACACTCTACCGTCACGTTCACGTTTAAAGGGTAAAAAGTGTGTGTGTGTGTGTGTGTGCCGTGTGTGTGCCGTGTGTGTGTCTCTGTGTTTGTGTGTGTGTGTGTGTGTGTGTGTGTGTGTGTATGTGCCATGTGTGCGCCACATGTGTGTGTGTGCCGTGTGTATGTGTGTGTGTGTGTGTTTGTGTGTGTCTCTGTGTGTGTGTATGTGTGTGTATGCCGTGTGTGTGTGTGTGTGTGTGCCATGTGTGTGTCTCTGTGTGTGTGTGTGTGTGTGTGTGTGTCTGTGTCTGTGTGTGTGTGTGTGTGTGTGTCTCTGTGTGTGTCTGTGTCTGTGTGTGTGTCTGTGTGTGTGTGTGTGTGTGTGTCTGTGTGTGTGTGTGTGTGTGTGTCTCTGTGTGTGTCTGTGTCTGTGTGTGTGTGTGTGTCTGTGTCTGTGTGTGTGTGTGTGTGTGTGTGTGTGTCTCTGTGTGTGTCTGTGTGTGTGTGTGTGTGTGTCTGTGTGTGTATGTGTGTGTGTGTGTGTGTGTGTGTGTCTCTGTGTGTGTCTGTGTGTGTGTGTGTCTGTGTGTGTCTGTGTGTGTGTCTGTGTGTGTGTGTGTGTGTGTGTGTGTGTGTGTGTGTGTGTGTGTGTGTGTGTGTGTGTGCATTGTTTGGAGCAGTGACTCCACCTCCTCGTCTGTCAGCTTTTGGTGTTCGTGCTACCAGGGAGAGAAATAGGAGGAAGGTTCTACGTAGGCGCGTGGTCTTGGTGGAGTTGTGTGTCAGTGCTTCCCACCACCACCTAGCCGCCTGGCGTGGATACTACATCACATTTCACACACTGTTGCGTCACCATATGCACGCAGATTTCCCCCCAAAACGCTTGTCTAAACGCAGAATAAAAAGTGAGAAAGCTACGCCACTTTAGCGTTTTCGCTTCAGCTCGTTTCCATCTAAACATAGCTTAAGATTGTGGAGTGATATCTGACAGAGCTGCATCTAATTATCATTTTCATTATTGTTTATTTTTTTCAATAAGCTAAGTAAAATAATCCCGTAGAAAGGTGAAGTTGCCTTTCACAATTGTTTTGTGTTCAGCTATCCAACAAGATGAAAGTTTGTCTGTCTCGCTGATGCGTGATGTGTGAGTGCATGGAAAAATAGAACCAGTTCCTATTTAAAAGCACGCGTGCGCCAGGTCCGCGCTGTCCGCGTTCCTGGTGTAGCCGAAATCATTGACAACAGTTGAATCTACGAGCGCGTAGAGGCCCGTGTAGCTCGAGTGTTAAAACACGGTTTAGAGATCTTTCTGTTTGTAAACAATGCTCATGAATTTAGACCTGAAAATAGACCCACCCCTCCGCATCTAATAGTCTGCTCGTTTGGTAAATGGCTGAGATAATTATAAAAGTAAATTGAATGAAAATAATCATTTAAAAATATACAGGCCTATATAAAATGGGAAATCAGATTTTACCGATGCAAAGCTTTTAAAGGGAGATGCGTCACGGTTTCAGCCCAATTTCTATCCGATGCACACCACTCCAACGGTGCACTCGGATCGCAGACCCTTGCTTGTTTTGTCCGCTCAACAGCCCAAAACCAAAATATATTTAGTTTACCATGATATAAGACAGTTCCAGCAACAAACCTTCACATTCTCACTTTATAAAGTCTCTCTCCCCTTTCAGGTCTTCAGCTGTCATAGAAATATTGGCCTAAAATGCCCCCAAAAAAGGTGCATGTATTGATATTACGGTCAAAAGAGCTGAAAATACACCATATCATATCCCTGTTTTATAAAGTGTAATGGCTGTTGCTTAGCGAAAACTTGTCTATTTAAATCCGGCCATCTGTCGGCCATTTGGTGCTGGGCAGGTGGTGCTGAAAACAGAAGTGGGGTCACTGAGACTAAACCATATAGTTAATGTGACATAAAAACAAATGTTGGTACTACAAGTGAGAGCTTTTACTATTAAAATTTAATTTCACAACTGATCAACTTTTGTTATTTTAAAAGCATCTTTTGTGCCTATTCTGTGTGTATGTTTGGACCAAAGAACCAAATCCAGGTTGCACACGTTCAAGGTAATCTGTTCACGTCAAATTGTGGATTGAGAGCATCAATGAGAAAGCCGTCTGCTCATTCAGCCAATGCACTTTTTGGTCATGTTTACATTTTAAATGCTACACACATTTATGAGAACCAACTGGATGTGAAAACATCCAAAAACAGAGTGACAGACAGGATCAACAAGCCCACTTCCACGCTGAGCATGGCGAACATACAGCGCAGTGTGAGTCAGCTTGGTGGGAGGTGACTGGATTGACAATGAGCAGACTTGTATTGTCCTCTGGCGATTGTTCTGCTCTTCAAGGCTGACTGAGGGAATCTGCTGGAGGCTGCTGAATAGGCTTTGTTGTCTGCAGAAGGAGGTATGTTTGATTTGTCTTCAAGGACAGCTGAGACCAGAGTCAAGAACACACACAGAGAAAGCTTTCCTTTCTTTGACTTAACCTCATGCCCTCTTCGGGCATTTTTGTACATTTTTCTCTTTTCTTTTTTTCATTTTGTGATAACCTTTTCTGTGTTACTGCTTATGGGCATGGCATTTTGTCAGAACCTTTCTTTTTGGTCAACATTTTTAAATCCAGTGTTTTTTATACTTGAATGATTAATTTTACAGAAATGTACATGTCCAAAAAACTGATATTAAATCATATATCAATATTTTTTTCATAAATCACTTAAACAACTTCTAACTGTACGTCCACGCCGCCGCCGACTTGAGCTGCAAAGACGCTCTGGCCGCCCGGTCAAGGACGCTGGTCAGAAAGTCCGGGGAAGCTGTTTGAGGCTTTGGCCGCTCTGACGTAGCAGCATTCTATGTTCATCATGGAAAAAGATCAAGCAGCCACTGCACGGCCAATACACTGACACTAGAAACCTTTTATAAATGACATATATAATGACAGAATGTGTATTGGTTGTTGGTCGCAGCGGTGTCTGTTAGCAGTTAGCTCGCTCGTTAGCCGCTGAACCGCAGCAGCGTGCAGGCAGAGCGAGCAGCCGCCAGCTGTTGATCCGTGCAGGACTTCACCGTGAGCGGACTGTTTAGAGACCATGTGACCGGCAGGTAACGTTAACTGGTCCCTATACGCAAATATCATAAATGATAGGGAACCCAGCAACGGCCATGATGAGCTTCTCCTCCTTTTTCTCTGAACTAATGTTTTGGTAGGAACCAAAGTTTACATCGTATGTTTCTCTGGAATCAGCCAGCGTGAAGGACGTCTATATTCTGATTGGTTGCCGCTGCTTGCCGCTGAACCGCGTCATAGCTCATTACCATAAAGTTGACCCATATTCATGAAAAATAACAAGTTTGTGAATAGGCAACACAGATTGTGATAATGAACAACTAAACACGTCACACACTGGGCCTTTAAGTTACGCCACGTAATGCCTGGTACTTATTTAAACCCAAACCAAGATCTTTTTCTCAACCTATCCAAATAGTTTTTCTATCTTAACGGTAATCACGTGTTCGTGCGGCTGGTACTCTCCAATGACATATACAGTATGTTGTTTTGGGAGTCATTGGCAAACTTTCTATTCTGTCGTTTAGATAAAAGGACGTGTTGAACAAACTTTATATTCATATTCTTTTAGGTAGATTGAAATGCAAAGCAGCCATTTTACCCAACCAGCTGTTGAACCAGCTGTATAAGGCCTTTCTGAGCTACATCAGCTCTCACATAGAGAATCAATAGATATGGACTTCAGATGTGAACATCTACTCGATTGGCATCAGCTAAAACACTTTTTTTTGCAAGAAATTAAACAGTTTAAAGAAGACATTATAACAACTGTAATGATGTTAAATTTGAATGAAGAATGTAAAACATTTGGACGTGGTTTGTAAGCTTATTTCCGTTCTATCATTACTGTCGTCTATGCCTGGGAGATAACAACAAAGACAGATTGGGATCTTTCTTCTCTCGCTCGCTCTGGGGAGAGGATCAGACTGAGGCAGAGCCCACGAGAAAGTTAGCGCTCAAAGTTGCAGCTGCTGCCTGTGTGAAAAAGCAACACGACAAAGCTCCTCTAAAAAAACAGCAGTGAATAACATGTATAGTAGAAAAACATTAAATATGACCCCATATGGGATGGTGTGTGAGTGTGTGTGTGTCTGTGTGTGTGTGTTTGAGAGCTAGGTTTCTAAAAGAAAGGTTATGAACAACTCACCGTAGCTCTTGGTGTTTCCGGCTGCTACCACCTCGGCAGTCAAAACCAGTCAATATCAAAACAAGTAGCCTCAGATTTAGGATATCCTGTGGTCACCGGTGGAGTTAAGGTGTAGAGACCCTGGTTATAGTATATCTTGGTCACCGTGGAGTTAAGGTGTAGAGCTCCTGGTTATAGTATATCTTGGTCACCGGTGGAGTTAAGGTGTAGAGACCCTGGTTATAGTATATCTTGGTCACCGTGGAGTTAAGGTGTAGAGCTCCTGGTTATAGTATATCTTGGTCACCGGTGGAGTTAAGGTGTAGAGCTCCTGGTTATAGTATATCTTGGTCACCGGTGGAGTTAAGGTGTAGAGCTCCTGGTGATACTTGGAGCAAAGTCTCATGTTGTGTCGAGCCTTCTTAGTGGTTTAAAAATAGATATTTTGAGGCTAGCATCAAAGTGTCCCTAGCTCTCCCATTCAAAAGGCCATTTGACCCAAAAACGAGAATACGGTAAATCTTAAGTGGCAATTTCTCCCTAAATATGCTTTTAAACTAAAGTTTGACTCGGGTACATTCACAAAAAGACCCTAGGTTGCATTTTGGCGAGAGTTACGCTTTAAGGCTCACATTCTAGTCCTATGGGGGAAGCGATGATTGAGAAATAAACAGATTATTGGCAGTTGTCTGCTGAAAGTTTATCATCATTAGGTCTACATTCATTACAGATTCTCATTACTCTTTCTGTGTTTCTCTTGTTTCTTCCTCTCCTCTCTGTGACAGCACAGTCTCTAGCTTGATCTTCCCTCCCAGGAGAAGCTAGAAGCATCAAGCTCCATTCATAATGTGTATATATATATATATATATATATATATATATATATGCTCCAACACCAAAACATATTCTTCATACAGTGTGTTCCTATGAGTGGACTGGAAGAGAAAGAGAAATGCTGGCACAGTGTGAAATAGAAAGTCAGCATCCAGGAGCAGAATTAATAAGTGAACAGAAAAAATATATATTTTGCAAGAGACTATACAATAATTTCTGCAAAGACTTTCAGACTTTTCGTTCTGTGACTAAGTTAAAAGCAATCAGTCACTAGAAGTTGCCAATATTTTACATGTCATGCAAACAAAATTTCTGTCCAAGTCAGTTTCTCTGCAGAATTATTCATTTTAAGGTAAAGAATCAACCTAATACTACCCAACACACACCTTAAGCTTTCGCTCTTCTCGGATTCAAAGGACAAATCTGGCGCAAAATGAACCTAGGGGTTGGAATGATCACGAACTGTTAACAGCGCATTACGTGGTGGTGGCACGGGATGGGTGAAAATTCTGTGTGGCCACCACGGAAAGCAATGCCAATGTAAAGTATGTGTAAGTAGCATTAGGAGTGACTACAGTAGAGAGTAGTATGAAAGCCCGAAAATCTGCGTAGGGAGTAGGGGGAATTGCAACGCAGATTTTGGTGCCTCATTTCGGTGCCAATTAAAGGTGCACTATGAGTTCCTGCATGGTTTCAGTGCAATTTAATTTTTGTCTTAAATGGTAGCCATCTCTCTTTGATCCACTAGCTGCCTGTTCCCTGAACACACCATGAAAAAGCCCGGTCTCGGGAGACAACACAGGGGTCGTAAACGTCAAACAAACACTAGAGGCACAGGCTGTGCCCCAAAAAACAACAAACCACGTTCCAGCCAATCACCGACAAGATGGTTGGGGGAAGGGGTGGGGGTTTGTGACAGTTAGTCAGTTAGTCATGATGGGGGGAGGGGCGAGCTTGCTCTGTTTAGTTTAAAATTGACTTGGAACGACAACAGAAGTGACCATGTAGGAACTCATGCGCTGCTCTGGGATATCACGCAGCTGGTTTTAGAACGAAAGGGATGTCACCTGTTTTAACAGCCATTAGCAAAGTCAGCTTGAAAAGTCAGCTACAAAAACAAAAAAAAATGTCGACTAGTCGAAATGGCAGACTGTTAGACGGAGGTTCAACGAGAGCTTGCAAGCACGGTATGTGGTCAACTCAAGCGAGCTTGTGAGTAACTAAAGAGAGGGGGCGTCATTAAAAATAAAACCTGTTTTTCGCCGATTCATCACTAGAAATGCAACTGTAGCAAGCGCCTCACTCTCACTAACGTTATCCAAATTCATATTTAGATGCAACAACGATATATCCAGCTACAAAAAAGCCTGAAAGCTGGAAGTACAAAGAGTCGTCTCTTCTCGTCACATTGGTGTAAACTGGCAGGTTTTAGATCGCTAGACCGGCTTATTGAATGTAGTTGCAAGTTGCTAGTTTCAAGTTGTCTTGTCGCATATCTTTGGTCTGAACTCTTTGAGGAAGCATAGAAAATCCTGACTGAACCTCCTTGAGAACTCCTGGCATTTCCTCTCCAGGATCTACATATATCTTTCAAGAAATCATAGAACTCTCTCAGTTACCATTGAAACTCCTTGAAGACCTAGCCAGCCCCACATCCAGATGTTGGTCTGGGTCTGACCCACATCCAGATGTTGGGTCTGGGAACTCCCCATTGGCTGGGCTCAATCCGAGGGGCGGGATAAACGGTTGTCTTTCAAATTCCCTCTGCACGCAATAGGATAGCTCTACAACCACCCAGAGCAACGCTAGTTAATAGATTCAATTTTTGCTGTATTCAGTCGGCAAAACTCTGAACACATCTTCCTT
>NC_050178.1:22236650-22251650 GCF_008315115.2 Sander lucioperca | reverse complement strand
CAGAGTAAAGATACTTCTTTGTCCGAGGATTCATTAGACTTACTTGTAGCAATAGCTCACAGTATGTCGGGCGGGGGTGGGGCCAGGCTAAAGCTAGGAAGTGTATGCTACGATAAAATATTGTCCTTAGAGGGTAATGCTTTATACAACCCCATCCATCCATCCTCCATCCATCTTCTTCCGCTTATCCGGTAACGGGTCGCGGGGGTAGCAGCTCCAGCAGGGGACCCCAAACTTCCCTTTCCCGAGCCACATTAACCAGCTCCGACTGGGGGATCCCGAGGCGTTCCCAGGCCAGGTTGGAGATATAATCCCTCCACCTAGTCCTGGGTCTTCCCCGAGGCCTCCTCCCAGCTGGACGTGCCTGGAACACCTCCCTAGGGAGGCGCCCAGGGGGCATCCTTACCAGATGCCCGAACCACCTCAACTGGCTCCTTTCGACGCGAAGGAGCAGCGGCTCTACTCCGAGCTCCTCACGGATGACTGAGCTTCTCACCCTATCTCTAAGGGAGACGCCAGCCACCCTCCTGAGGAAACCCATTTCGGCCGCTTGTACCCTGGATCTCGTTCTTTCGGTCATGACCCAGCCTTCATGACCATAGGTGAGGGTAGGAACGAAAACTGACCGGTAGATTGAGAGCTTTGCCTTCTGGCTCAGCTCTCTTTTCGTCACAACGGTGCGATAAATTGAGTGTAATACCGCACCCGCTGCGCCGATTCTCCGACCAATCTCCCGCTCCATTGTCCCCTCACTCGCGAACAATACCCCAAGGTACTTGAACTCCTTCACTTGGGGTAAAGACTCATTCCCTACCTGGAGAAGGCACTCCATCGGTTTCCTGCTGAGAACCATGGCCTCAGATTTAAAGGTGCTGATCCTCATCCCAGCCGCTTCACACTCGGCTGCGAACCGATCCAGTGAGTGCTGAAGGTCACAGGCCGATGATGCCATCAGGACCACATCATCTGCAAAAAGCAGCGACAACCCCATGAATACCAATTCCAATGACAAACTTTGCTTTGCTCTCTGTCTGGCTCACTATGTAAATCCCCAGCTGTCTCAAAGTGAGAAGATAGACTACGCAAAACAACTCCACAGGGATCTTTGGCTTGAATATTCACATACGGTTTCGTTGGCAGATGTTGACAGATTTCAGAAACATTTGAACTTAAAAATTAAAATATTTCATCACGGAGCCGGTTATAAAAAAACACAGATCTTCAAAACACACGATGAACAACATGTGAAAACTGCATGGCTGTATCTGCATAATGAGCATTACTACCTCATCGAAAATTAGGGGCGGCATATGTGTGTGATTTGTGTTACAGCTCATACAACACTGCATTGGATCACAGGTGTAGTCTGCTTTGCAATGTGTGTCACACAGTATGCCTTCCAGGTAAAACTATTAAGTGCCCCGCTTGTAAACGCATATGTAAATCGAATATGTACACACACACAACATAAAAGGTTGGATGCAAAACATGGACTCATTCCGTGCGACAGATGTAAATATTGCGAGGCATGTCATATGACATATAGGGTGGGGAAAAAGCCACACATATGTAGAGCTCCAAAATGCACACATTGTAGAGAACCGAAAATTGACACAATGCATGAATGCTATATACAATCCCTACAAAACGCTAAACATAGTGACAAATATATCTTTTACGATTTCGAGACTAGATACCATGATGGCTGCCATGAGGCTAATTTCGTATGCAGTATGAATATGAAAGGCGAAAAATACTGCTTCGAAAGAAAATGTGTGGAATTATTCGTCAATCATTAAAGACAGCAGGCCTATAAAGGTTGTACCTTTATAGCCCACAATGCATCAGGTTTTGACAGCTACCTTGTGCTCGAGTACATGGTGAATCAACGCATATGTCCAACGATTACTTTCTAGATTTGTCTTTAAGACATCTGACCCATGCATACTTAGAAAACACATCGATACAGGTTAATATATACCGAACGTTATCGTTTTCCTCAGAATATTCAGTCATATCGACCAGATCGGCCTGAAATTGTTTATCGATACTATTAACTAACACTCTGTTCCTGGGGAAATGTCTCAACGCCGGAGCGTGTAGAGTATACGCATCCTGACGCAACAGAAACTTTTTAACCGTAGGTATTGGTGGAGCCACCCCCGTACATTCTTTGACTGCATTGCGAAGCTTATGCACCCCCCCTAGCCCTCCAGGGTGTGCAGGATCATAATATATTTTTCGCATAACCCTCTCCATGATTCAAATATGACACAAGTGATCACAATAGCTTTATGTCAACCTGTTTATTCTACAACACACATGACAATTATGAGGACAGCGAAACCCCCTCTATTACAGATAGAGTTTTGGCTAAAATGGTTACATCAGTTTTACTGATTATGAATACGTGTAGTTTTTGCAAATCATGTAAGACATCGTTACATTGCTTTTCTTTCACATACAGACTCACCACATCTAAAAGCATTGTGTACATAACCAGTATATGATATACTTTCAGCATCTTGAAATTGTGTGTGATGTTAGTTATGACTGCACAAAATGTCTCCACAACACTCTCACGAGTTGCTAGCATTGATAACAACATTTGCATCAACTCATCCCAAGGGGGTGTGCTATACTGTCTTCTAACAAGATCCATCAGTTTTTCTAGCCTACACACATCAATGCTATTTACACTCTGCGTACTTTGGTACTTTTTAACATCCTTCACATTGATGGCAATGGATTGATCTAAAATACATGATAAACAAGCTATCTCTCACTGATATGGTTATACATTACACGTAAACAATTCCCCATATCCACACACTGCTACTTTTTTCTCTCATATAAATCTCTCCAGTAGTCTCCAATTTCTCGAATTTCAGCCACTTTGACGACATCCTCACCAATAATAGCATCATACATTTCTCGTATTTTGACTGTGACATCTTCCACAGATTTCACCTCATACAAAACAGTTTCTGCTACACCATGGATTCTTGCACCATCAGCACAGAGCTGTTTCATCGCCAGAAACCGCCGTACTACGTAGTCTTTTCATAAGTTGTTCAAAATGTCTTACATAGAACCCCTCTGGGATACTGCCCAAACACTCGTGATGTTTCTGACTCGGATGGTTGATCTGACAACCGTGGCACACCTCCTCCCAATAGTTATAAAGTACCACGTTAAGCAGATGTAGAGACGCTGTTTTAACACTGTCTATAAACAATGTTGACACCATTCCATCCGATTGATCATCCCCCACACTGTCTGAACAAACACGGCCATCTGGCAGTTGTAAGACATCAGACGATTTGGGGAAAAACGGATGTCCAAAGGGGTGGGGGGAAGGTAGCAGTGACCGGATCAAAAGAGAGAGTGGTAAAGGAGGGGACATATGTGGTGGCGCCAGGAAGCATTCAGGGGTTATATGTGTTGGTGATGATGATGACGAGAGTGATTGAGGAGATCCGGTGACAGTCAGCGGAGCAAATAAGCTGCGGTGACTAGGAGGCGTCCTGGGTGATGGACAGTGCCAATCCATACATTCTGGAGAAGAAAAAAATCCACACATTACAGGCACAGTCAAACACAAAACAAACAAACAAACAAAAGTATTTTAGCTATTTTGCAATTAAATAGCACATACAAACAGACCCACCATTTTACTAGTCTTTGTGTCTGACGATTTTAGGTCTATAGAGCGGTCGTGGCAGGGGCAGAGAGTGTTGTCCACCATCATCGAAAATCAACTTTTTTCTTATGGTCTCACAAGAGCTCCTTATTTGGTCTCTTCTGATGATATAATCAACTGTATCAAACTGCTTCTTCAGAATCTCCCAGTCACACCATTGTATAAAGAAGCCATTTTTAAACCACTTGTTGCAAGTCCGCGTTAGAAACTGGATATGGCTTTAACAACTATTCTTCACGACCTCTGGCGGCTATAACTTTCTCTTTTTCTTCGCATACACTTAGGAAAATAAAATCCTCAGGAGATCTTGTGCAACGGTCTGCTTCAACACGGTAGATTTTGCTCCCTTTGCTGCTATCCCATTGGGATACATACACTATCTCAGGGAATCCAGGGTTGTCCAGGTCCTTACAGACAACCTCACTAAAAAGGTTCTAGTCTTTCACCGATATTGTACACTCTGTTTTAGCTTTGCTAGATAACTCCGCAACAATGCTAGTGTACACAGCTAATGTCACATACCCTTCACTGTATCGAATGGAATAACAATATCCATCGTCACCCACATATTCCATATGAGCTGTACACGACTCTGCCATGCTTGGCATAAAGATCTCTGGATGGGATCTCTTTTTCTGGGGAGCCCAATTCAAAGCAAATGGGTTATCTGTAATAACCATAGCTTCTCCATCAATAGATGATCCATTTTGTTGTGCACGGTTCAGTTCAAATATACTGGGTCTCAATTCAAATGTGCTTGGAGAGCATGTATCAAGCGTACCTTCTTTTTCAACAGATGATCCAGCTTGATATCCGAATAGGCGTGTAGACATGGCTGTAAGACGTTTTACCTCTTGCTTTTTCCTCTTGCTTTCCCCCAGACGGGGGATAGCTTGTTATCGAACTAACAAGTTACCACGCCAGACTCCCTTTTAGGAATACATGATTTTAAACTTCAGCAGACTGTGACAGGCCACTCCGTGCAGTCATGGTCAAGCTCATCAAGCTTCCCTTCCCTTCAGAGGGCACAACAAACCAGGGACTATTGATTTCATTTATTTCCGCATTTTTTTTTTTTTTTTTTTTCGAGCTGCATGCGCAGCTCGACTGCTCGACCAATCAGAATGCTAAAAAGCAATGCGCGTGCACCCCCTACCCCCCTGCCCCCCAATGCTGCCCGGGTATTACTACTCACACACACACCCTCTCTCTCTCCTCTCTGAATAATATGTGCATGAATACACGTCAGCCTCTGTAGTTTTAGACTTGTGTAAAGGACATTGATTACTGGATAGAGAGCTGATGCTGCAAAGTTTCCTCTGATGGTGAGATAAAGAAGTCATGTTTGGTAACAGATAAAGAGCAGCTGCTGATAAGGGTTGGTGTAGAGCGTATATCAGCTGAGTGGTGTCAGTGTTTGTCAACCTCGGAGCAGAATGGCTGCAGTCACAGAGCTCTCCTTCCTGCTGTTTGCTCTCATCAACAACATCCATGCACAAGAACGGATCATCATCCAAGAGGAAGGAGACTCTTACACCTTTTACCTCCCCGAGAACACCAACTCCTGCCTGATCTCCAGATCTGTTGGTGAGGAGAAGCTTGTCCTGTGGAACACCTCTGATCTCTGGTCCAACAGCTCCTCAGTACCTGAACACCTGAAACGACGACTTCACAGCGATGTGGATACTTCTTCTTACACCATCCTCAACCTGACCCATTCAGACTCTGGCCTGTACCGAGAGGAGTGTTGGACTGAGGGCAACGTGACGCAAGACAACAACGTCACTATTACTGTTTGTACTTCAGTAGATGTATATAGATATATTGAAGCAAGACTTGGAGAAACAGTGGACCTGCCATGTGAGGGAGCAGCTGATAATCTGGATGTCCAGTGGCTCAAACGGGACTCTAGATATGAGCAAGAAACATGGAGCAGAGTTTTTGGGGACAAGACGACATCAGTGATGGACAATGTTAGAGGAAGATACCAAGTGGTGACAAACACATCAGCTCTTCGTGTTTCCAATGCCACAGCAACAGACATCACACGGTACAACTGTCTGGTGATGAACCAACAGCAGTGTGTTAGCAGTTACACTGTAAAGTTGAGACTACAGATGTTTGAAGTAATCTACCGCTCAGTGGGAGAGACCGCTGTGTTGCCGTGCATTATCACTGACTCCACTGATGAACAGCCTCCACGTTGGTCTAATCAGATCTACACTGACCTAGGACTACACAACCAGATTGTTCCTTCAGTAGACCAAAACTACTCGCTGGTGTTTTCATCTCTAATGTTAAATCACTCAGGTTGGTACTCCTGTGAAGTCTCTAGGAGACAGCAAGAGTATTATCTGGTGGTGTGCCCCAAATTTGGCCCCCCTGCTGTAGAGCTCTTCTCAGAGGGAGAAGAAGTCACTCTCAGATGCAGAGATTGGAGAGAGGATAAGAGGCATGATTGGTTTATCAAGTCACACCGAACAGAGGGAAGAATCTTTAGTGTAACGTATCAGAGCATGAGCAGAGTGAGCATGTACTTTGAAAATGGTAACCTGGTTATCTCTAATATCTCAGTGGGAGACACAGGAGAGTACTGGTGTGTAGTTACTGACCTATATGATTATAAGTGTAAGTCAACAGAGAGAACTGTGTTAGTGTACATGGAGCACTTTGGGATTTACTCCACCTTCTTCAAAGTGCGATGCTCAGTGCTCAGTGTCCTGCTGCTGATGCTCTGTGCTGCTGTAGTCGCTGTGAACCTGAGGACACGGAGAGGAGAGCAGCTTTCAGCTCACACACACACTTAATATGCAAGTATGATCATTTCATCATTGGCTTTAATACAGCCTGGTATACACTGGCTTTAATACAGCCTGGTATACACTGGCTTTAATACAACCTGGTATACACTGGCTTTAATACAGCCTGGTATAAATACCCAATGAGTATTATTATAATAATATAAAATAAGTTTTGAATGTTAGAAGGTAACCTTTGATCCTAACAGGGTGCAGATGTTCCCTTATCGTCTGGATTAGTATGTTGTGTGTATATATATATATATATGTGTCTGTTAGGGGACATTGGTTTAATAGTTTAACATGATGGGAATTCACTTTGTAACATTACTATCACCTAAGACTTTTATTACAAATCATTTTACCTTACTAGTGTGTGTGTGAGTGTGTGTGTGTATGTGTGTGTGTGTGTGTGTGTGTGCGTGTGTGTGCGTGTGTGTGTGTGTGTGTGTGTGTGTGTGTGTGTGTGTGTTGTGTGTGTGTGTGTGTGTTTGTGTGTGTGTGTGTTCCAGATGTTGTATTTTAAATTTAAAGATGACGTGATGTTGTATATTATATATGAAGGAATATGAATTGTCTTTAATGCATTTATAATAGTTGTATCTTGCAGTGTTGTCAGTGTTATAAACTTGTTATTATATTTTGGTCTATATCTATAATCTTTCGTCTGTATAAGAATTTTTATGCACCTATTTCTACCTTTTTCTGAATCAATTTATGCTTTAAATATGTAAAGGGAAACATAGGGGACAATTCAAAATATAAAACCATAATGGAATATATTGCAGTAAGGCTCTCAGGCATTGTTGTATTGCTTTCATCTATTTATTCTCCTGTAGATCGACTTTTCTAATTATATCTGAGCAGTGGTGGAGGAAGTACTGAATCTCAGTACTTAAGTAAAAGTACAAATAACCAGAGATATATTTACTTTGGTAAAAGTAAAAGTACAACAATGAAAACCCTACATAATTAAAAGTAAAAAGTACCTCATTTTAAATGTACTTTAAGTATTAAAAGTAAAAGTACTTGCATAACGATTTATTCTCTTAATGTCTATATTCTAATAATTTAAAAAAAAACAGTAGGCCTATGGGCTGTGGCATTTTAATTAAGTTAGTTTTAGATACATGTAATTGTGCTTACTATCTGTGGCCCAGTTTACATTCTGACTTACAATTCTGGTTATCTATCAGGGTGATCTGCAGGAAGCTCCACTTGCATTATTTCCCACGGGACAGTGAATGCTGCACACATTTATCTAGCAAGAACATACGGGCTTGGACAACAAGTACGTGGCTTCACAGCTGAGGAGGACCGGGAGTGTTGTTAAGATAAATATACGGGTTGTATATTAACCTTATGTGAACGGATTCTTCACATGACCCAGCAGAGTATCGGGAGCAGCAGCAGTAACAGGAGCGGTACGCGCCTGGCCAATCAATGTTATTGAAGGGCGGGTCTTGGCGTGGCCATAGTGGGATTCGTAATATCGCGAGTGGCACCGGGAGCTGGACGGCCGCTGCTGAAGGCTTCCCTGCGGACTGCAAACGTGTGATGGTCAGGAAGACGTTTTGGCAGGGGGAAAACTGATCTGAAATGTAATGAAAATGTAACGGAACGTTGTAGAAATGTAGTGGAGTAGAAAGTATAGGTAATTGCTGCAAAATGTAGTATGAAGTAAAAGTCAAAAGTATGCACTATTGATTGTACTTAAGTAAAGTACAGATACGTGAAAAATGTACTTAAGTACAGTAACAAAGTATTTGTACTTCGTTACATTCCACCACTGTATCTGAGTCATCACACATGTAGCCTAGCATCATTTACTCCTCCCTCCTCTTTTGCGTATTTTGTTGAGGAAATAACCTCCTTAAATATGCACATGACAATTATTCACCTCAGTGATACATGAATTAATTTTAATGAATTAATAAACCCTGAACAGTTATATTTCAGATGTGTTTGAGCAAGATTTCTGCTCATGTTCAAAACTTTGTGCACATTCAAAATATAACTCATCCCATCTGTGTTCTCCAAGTTGAACCACTTCTCACACCACTTTAACTTGAATGTGGCCTAATGGTAGAGCGCTTCTTGGCAGTGAGCCTTTTTTTTACTGGTCTTGTTGCAGGGTTGGTGGTGGGAGGTAGCTGCATGCTGCTCACCTCTGGTTGGTAGCAAAGAGGGTACACACACAGACACACACATAGACACACACACACACACACAGACACACACACAGACACACACACAGACACACACACACACAGACACACACACACACACACACAGACACACACACACACACACACACACACAGACACACACACACACACACACACACACACACACACACACACACACACACACACACACACACACACACACACACACACACACAGACACACACACACACACACACACACACACACACACACAGAGACACACACACACAGACAGACAGACACACACACACACACACACACACAGACACACACACAAACACACACACACACAAACACACACACAGACACACACATACACACACACACAGACACACACATACACACACACATAGACACACACACACACAGACACAGACACACAGACACACAGACACACACACACACACACACACACACACACACACACACACAGAGAGACACACAGACAAACACACACACACACACACACACACACAGACACACACACACACACAGACACAGACACACACACACAGACACACACACACACACACACAGACACACACACTTAGATTTGTGTAAAGGATATTGATTACTGGATAGAGATCTGATGCTGCAAAGTTTCCTCTGAAGATGAGATAAAGAAGTCATGTTTGATAAAACACACAGACACACAGAGACACACACAGAGACACACACACAGACTGAGCTGAGTGGTGTCAGTGTTTGTCGACCTCGGAGCAGAATGGCTGCAGTCACAGAGCTCTCCTTCCTGCTGTTTGCTCTCATCAACAACATCCATGCACAAGAACAGATCATCATCCAAGAGGAAGGAGACTCTTACACCTTCAACCTCCCCGAGAACACCAACTCCTGCCTGATCTCCAGATCTGTTGGTGAGGAGAAGCTTGTCCTGTGGAACACCTCTGACCTCTGGTCCAACGGCTCCTCAGTACCTGAACACCTGAAACGACGACTTCACAGCGATGTGGATACTTCTTCTTACACCATCCTCAACCTGACCCATTCAGACTCTGGCCCGTACCGAGAGGAGTGTTGGACTGAGGGCAACGTGACGCATGAGAACAACATCACTATTACTGTTTGTACTTCAATAGATGGGGGAGATATCTCAGCGAGACTTGGAAAAACAGTGGACCTGCCATGTAAGGGAGCAGCTGATAATCTGGATGTCCAGTGGCTCAAACGGGACTCTAGATATGAGCAAGAAACATGGAGCAGAGTTTTTGGGGACAATACGACATCATTAATGGACAATGTTAGAGGAAGATACCAAGTGGTGTCAGACACATCAGCTCTTTGTGTTTCCAATGTCACAGCAACAGACTTTAGATGGTACAACTGTCTGGTGATGAACCAACAGCAGTGTGTTAGCAGTTACACTGTAAAGTTGAGACTACAGATGTTTGAAGTAATCTACCGCTCAGTGGGAGAGACCGCTGTGTTGCCGTGCATTATCACTGACTCCACTGATGAACAGCCTCCACGTTGGTCTAATCAGATCTACACTGACCTAGGACTACACAACCAGATTGTTCCTTCAGTAGACCAAAACTACTCGCTGGTGTTTTCATCTCTAATGTTAAATCACTCAGGTTGGTACTCCTGTGAAGTCTCTAGGAGACAGCAAGAGTATTATCTGGTGGTGTGCCCCAAATTTGGCCCCCCTGCTGTAGAGCTCTTCTCAGAGGGAGAAGAAGTCACTCTCAGATGCAGAGATTGGAGAGAGGATAAGAGGCATGATTGGTTTATCAAGTCACACCGAACAGAGGGAAGAATCTTTAGTGTAACGTATCAGAGCATGAGCAGAGTGAGCATGTACTTTGAAAATGGTAACCTGGTTATCTCTAATATCTCAGTGGGAGACGCAGGAGAGTACTGGTGTGTAGTTACTGACCTATATGATTATAAGTGTAAGTCAACAGAGAGAACTGTGTTAGTGTACATGGAGCCCTTTGGGATTTACTCCACCTTCTTCAAAGTGCGATGCTCAGTGCTCAGTGTCCTGCTGCTGATGCTCTGTGCTGCTGTAGTCGCTGTGAACCTGAGGACACGGAGAGGAGCGCAGCTTTCAGCTCACACACACACTTAATATGCATATATGATCATTTCATCATTGGCTTTAATACAGCCTGGTATACACTGGCTTTAATACAGCCTAGTATACACTGGCTTTAATACAACCCGGTATACACTGGCTTTAATACAGCCCGGTATACACTGGCTTTAATACAAGGGATGGGACACATTCATGCAGAGAAAACATTTAAACTAGAACACAAAAGACAGAGAGAGAGATTACAGAAAAAACAAACAGAAATGATGGGAAATAAGACATAAATACCCAATGATTATTATTATAATAATATAAAATAAATACCCAATGATTATTATTATAATAATATAAAATAATCTTTGAATGTTAGAAGGGAACCTTTGATCCTGACAGGGTGCAGATGTTCCCTTATCGTCTGTATTAGTATGTTGTGTATATATATATATATATATATATATATATATATATATATATATATATATATATATATGTCTGTTAGGGGACATTGGTTTAATAGTTTAACATGGTGGGAATTCACATTACCGTCACCTAAGACTTTTATTACAAATCATTTTACCTTAATGGGTGTGTGTCCCTGTGTGTGTGTGCGTGTGTGTGTGTGTGTGTGTGTGTGTCTGTGTGTGTGTGTGTCTGTGTGTGTGTGTGTGTGTGTGTGTGTGTGTGTGAGTGTGTGTGTGTGTTCCAGATGTTGTATTGTAAATCTAAAGATTGTGTGATGTTGTATATTATATATGAAGGAATATGAATTGTCTTTAATGCATGTATAATAGTTATATCTTGCAGTGTTGTCAGTGTTATAAACTTGTTATTATATGTTGGTCTATATCTATAATCTATCATCTGTATAAGGATTTTTATGTACCTATTTCTACCTTTTTCTGAATCAATTTATGCTTTAAATATGTAAAGGGAAACATAGGGGACAATTCAATATATAAAACCATAATGGAATATATTGCAGTAAGGCTCTCAGGCATTCTGTATTGCTTTCATTTATTTATTCTCCTGTAGATTGGCTTTTCTAATTATATCTGAGTCATCACACATGTAGCCTAGGCATCATTTACTCCTCCCTCCTCTTTTGCGTATTTTGTTGCGGAAGTAACCTCCTTAAATATGCACATGACAATTATTCACCTCAATGATACATGAATTCATTTTAATGAATTAATAAACCCTGGACTGTAATATTTCAGATGTGTTTGAGCAGGATTTCTGCTCATGTTCAAAACTTTGTGCACATTCAAAATATAACTCATCCCATCTGTGTTCCCTGAGGTTTGGAGGAGTCGTGGAGGAGAACTTAAACTTATGTTGTCCTTTTCTTTCACCTTATACTCAAAACATATTCCCTCCCTTATGGAGTTAGATTCCCCTTTACACCTTGTAGCATGTACCAACCAGAAACAACAGCAAATTAGATTCATCCCCAAAACATGTAGGCTAAGCTCTGTAATGCAAGGTTAATAGAGTTGGGTCCTTATAGTTGCAATTGCCAAGTTGAAACCACTTCTCACACCACTTTAACTTGAATGTAGCCTAATGGTAGAGTGCTTCTTGGCTTCAGCTTGAAAAGTTGCGCTTTCAACAACTTTCGCAACACAGTCTAATCACCGTTGCTTGCAGTGGCTATGGTGAAAACACGTCATGGGCTTTGCTTATCTGAAATGCTGGATCTTCGAGACGGTAGCCTTCAAACGCTGTGTAGCTGCTGCTCTCCCCTTGCGTTCTACAAACACGCTGAAGGACGCTTTTTACGTCGTATCGGACGCCGACAGTCACTGCCCAAACGTCCGTATATTACGAGTATATACGTATATATGAGTTTGGAGTGAGAACGGGATGGTGTAGCAAGATAAAAGCTATCGCAGCCATCACTGAAATAGAGAAGAATGTGGAATAGGTCAGTATTAGCAGATATGTTATTGTTTATGTTCAAAGCACTTCATAATCACTGATGTCAATGCTACAGGTCTAAAATCCTTCAGATGAGATGCAGGAGATATTTTTGGCACAGGTAGAGTTACTGATGTCAAACACACACACACACACACACACACGCAAACACACACACACTAACACACACACACACACACACACACACACACACACACACACACACACACACACTCAGACACACACACAAACACAGGTACACACACAAACATGCACACACACACACACACACACAAACAGACACACAGACACCCCCGCCCCCCTCTCTCCTCTCTGAATAATGTGTGTATGAAGACACGTCAGCCTCTGTGGTTTTAGAGTCATGTAAGGACATTGATTACTGGATAGGGAGCTGATGCTGCAAAGTTTCCTCTGATGATGAGATAAAGAAGTCATGTTTGATAAAAACACAGAGACACACACAGAGACACACACAGACACAGACACACACATACACAAAGAAAGAAAGAAAGAAAGAGCGCT
This sequence comes from Sander lucioperca, assembly GCF_008315115.2. Lineage (NCBI taxonomy): Eukaryota > Metazoa > Chordata > Actinopteri > Perciformes > Percidae > Sander > Sander lucioperca. The sequence continues at coordinate 22,238,405 of NC_050178.1, read as the reverse complement.
TGTTGCATGCTAGTATGCAGGTTGACTTGATCGTGTTGAATAAATTACAGTAACGTGTGACAGAATATTAACAATGCATGACAGTCTGTTTAATGAGCTAGAGCTGCATGTGTGTGTGTGTGGACTCGGGGGGGGGGGGGTTGAAGAAGGTATAGAGAGCAAGACAGCAGATAAGATAGGAAGTGACATTCAGACTAAAAACAGCCCTGCATTTAAAAAAAAAAAAAAAAAAAAGCAAGAGGTTACTGTTGCTGAGGGTGTGCAGTTTCAGGTACTGGGGAGGCAATGAAATACAACCATTTGAAGGAATACTAGATGCTAAAACACAGCACAGCAGTTTATGATACTTTGACGGAGGATTTTACACCTCTGGATATATAATGCAGTGTTATTATTACAAAGTAATCAACCAAAAATGAGCACCTGCACTTTATTTTAAAGATTATTTTTTGGGCTTTTCCGCCTTTAATGGATAGGACAGCTAGGTGAGAAAGGGGAGAGAGAGACGGGGGAGACATGCAGGATATCGGATTCGAATCCTGGACCTCTGCGTCGAGGCATAAACCTCTATATTTATGTGCACCTGCTCTACCCACTGAACCAACCCGGCCACCACCTGCACATATTTGATTGGCCACCACAGCACTTTGACGTTGCATTGCATTCCGGCAAAAGTTGCACCAAGTTCAAGGGGATGAGGAGGTGAGGACAGAGGAGACAGCTGTAATCACTACACTGCTGAGTTGAAGCACTGTTGAGCATGCATGAAGTACCACTGAGCAAAAAATGTTTAAAGAAAGTTGGTGGTGTCATTGTGACGGTCAGATTATGTCCTCAGTGTCAACATTAGTTATGTAGTTCAAACATGAGTGATTTAGATGTTGTTTCTATAGGCGTTAAGGAGAATTTTCACAATGCAAAAGCAAGGATTTTTGAATTAATTTAATTATTATTTAAATAATCATTTCGGGACCCCTGAGATTTATGTTGGGGATCCTTAACCATAGGTTAGAAACCACTTAATAACTGATTTATGTTTTTTACTAAAAGAAAAATAATACATTATATCTGGAGGAATATTGTAGTATAGTAAGAAAATGTAGCCTGTGAACAAAACTTGTAATGTTGTATATTCATCACACCTAAAGTATGTCACGTATTGTGCCAATCAAACTTGCTGTACGTTCACTGTTTGGTTTCTGTGTATTTGTGTCAGGGACTCAGTGCTGAAAGTGTGTGCGTTCATGAGTATGAGTGTGTGTGTGTGTGTGTGTGTGTGTGTGTGTGTGTGTACGTATATTAGTGCGAGTGTATGAGACAGGTGATGTGTGCCCTGTGTGTGCGCGTGTGCGTTATCCTGCAGCCGAGCAGAGATTGGGCCTGTACAACAGTCTAGAGTGGTGTGAACCTCGTTAATTACCCTCCTGTCTTTGATCTCAGCCTAACGAGGAGAAAACGAGGTGTTAATGAGCCCAGGCATGCTCTGGGGAACTTTCAGCTACTAATCACTCCATGGGTATGTGTGTGTGTGTGTGTGTGTGTGTGTGTGTGTGTGTGTGTGTGTGTGTGTGTGTGTGTGTGTGTGTGTGTGTGTGTGTGTGTGTGTGTGTGTGTGTGTGTGTGTGTGTGTGTGTGTGTGTGTGTGTGTGTGTGTGAATGTATATGTGTATGTGTGTATGTATGTGTGTATGTGTATGTATGTGTGTATGCATGTGTGTGTATGTGTGTATGTGTGTATGTATGTGTTTGTGTGTG
>NC_050178.1:22224150-22229150 GCF_008315115.2 Sander lucioperca | reverse complement strand
GTGCTGGAGGATATCAAGGGAAATTAAGAAGTTTAAAAAACTGCAACCTTGTTAAGCGTAGAGTTTTTAATCAACAGTCTTACAAAAGGTGGGGAATTGAGCCCCAGAAGATTACGGGGGTATCCAAAATGTGAACAGTAGAGTTGTGAGATTTTGTTTGATTTTTAGCCTTCAGAAAACTTCTTTAGTCTGAGTTTTTCTTAGCAATGACGCTACATACTTGTTCACCATTTACAGTATCTTACATCAGTTACAGTAAGGGTTTTAATAACAACAAGTTCTTTAATACAGTAAGTCATCGCCAGCTGACCTATTCAGTGTAGGTATAAGGACTTTAGTTTTGTAATTTTTATTTTTTTAACATTGGACAATTGGGGTAATAATTAATTATTACCCCAAAAATGTGGGGTAGGTATAGTGTTGGGTACCAAAACGCGGTGCTAATACGGCACCGGTGCCTAAACGACTGCTATCGAATCACAACGCAGATTTAGGTGCCTCATTTCGGTGCCACTTAAATGCCTTCTGCGTTGCTCTCTGATGCTCTGAAATCGTTAGAGGAAACAGAAGCATCGTTGCACGTGACGCTAGTTAACGTTAGCCTACCGTTAGCTGGTTAACACTACACTACGCAGCAGCTAACGTTAGCCTACCGTTAGCTAGTTGACACGACACTACGCAACAGGTAACATTAGCCTACCGTTAGCTAGTTCACACTAACGTTAGCCTACCGTTAGCTAGTTAACACTACACTACGCAGCAGGTAACATTAGCCTACCATTAGCTAGTTAATACTACACTACGGAGCAGGTAACGTTAGCCTACCATTAGCTAGTTAACACTACACTACGCAGCAGGTAACGTTAGCCTACCATTAGCTAGTTAATACTACACTACGGAGCAGGTAACGTTAGCCTACCGTTAGCTAGCAGCCGGATTAAACACGGTTAAAATGCTGGCAGCTAAACGGTGTAAAGTGTGTCTGTATGTCACTGTAGAGGATCCAACAGCGGGACGTAACAGTGTGCAGCTGCCGTTGTCGGAAAAACAACACAGACGGTGTGTTCACTTGAAACTAGTAAGCCTTGCGGTGCATTCAAAGTTATTGTAAAATACCCTATTACCCTATTTTTTGAAGTATCGGTTTAGGCTCCATTCAGATACCGGCACCGTTTTAAAAGTATTGTTTTAGCACCAGTATTGGAAAAAACCCAAACGATACCCAACCCTATGTAAGTATGAAGTTAGCAATAACGTAGCTGTGAACATAATCTGTCGGTGAATAAATGCTACAACTCCTAAAGACCCAAGCCAAGTTCTGCTGCTGGTTAAAGTGACGAGGGTTAGCAGCGACAACTCCAGCACACGCTCATTACCTTAAGGTGGACAAGCTATTCTCATTTTAGTGCCAAGCTTCTCCTCCAGTGTTGCTTTAGTGACCCCTCCCTCACTGCCACGACAACCTATAACCTTGATGCAAAATAATTGCTTGACGTCACTAACATGCTAGTCTATATCCACGACGTACCACTTCTGGGATTGCTCCGTTGCCACCGAAATTTTCGCCAGATGTCCCTCTATTCGGCCGGTTACCTTCCGCTTTTGCTTGTAATTTAAAACTCTGGTGGATTTGTGAGGACTATGGTTAACTGCTCCTCAGATCTCTGCAGGGTAAATCCAGACAGCTAGCTAGACTATCTGTCCAACCTGAGTTTTCTGTTGCACGACTAAAACTACTTTTGAACATACACATGTTCCACCAAAACAAGTTCCTTCCTGAGACTATTTAGCAGCGGCACCGTGGCTCCGTCCGGCGGAAAATGAAAGAAAGAAAGAAAGAAATGAATGAAAAGAAATGCCAATAAACCAGAGCACGTTTTTCTCCCATCCAGGGATGCTGTGTGGACTAGACAGACCCTCCTCCACAGAGCTGTGGAGGAAGGTCTGGCCGAGTGAGACTACTAATATGCAAATGAGCACATTTCCTCATTTGAGAGAAGAGAGACACTCTTAAAACCTTTTTCTCCAACTGTCTAAGGGTTAGGTGTCATCTTTTGAACGTCATGAAAACAATCATTATGGCTTTTTGCTGTGCGTGTGCGATCAATCACTGAACAGCATGCTGAAATCTTTCTGTTTTTAAGATACATTTATCGATGTGAGAGACCTCTTCCACACACATACACACACACACACACACACACACACACACACACACACACACACACACACACACACACACACACACACACACACACACACACACACACACACACACACACACACACACACACCTACACACACACACACACACACACATATATATCTGGTGCAAAAAAAAACGTGTTTTTCCCCCAAGATGCAGTGGTTCCACCGGCTGTACACTCAGCATCATGTAAACAAATGCTTCTCCACTTTTATCTGTGTGTGTGTGTGTGTGTGTAGGTGTGTGTGTGTGTGTGTGTGTGTGTGTGTGTGTGTGTGTGTGTGTGTGTGTGTGTGTGTGTGTGTGTAGGTGTGTGTAGGTGTGTGTGTGTGTGTGTGTGTGTGTGTGTGTGTGTGTGTGTAGGTGTGTGTAGGTGTGTGTGTGTGTGTGTAGGTGTGTGTAGGTGTGTGTGTGTGTGTGTGTAGGTGTGTGTGTGTGTAGGTGTGTAGGTGTGTGTGTGTGTAGGTGTGTGGGTGTGTGTGTGTGTGTAGGTGTGTGTAGGTGTGTGTGTGTGTGTGTAGGTGTGTGTAGGTGTGTGTGTGTGTGTGTGTAGGTGTGTGTAGGTGTATCTGTCTGACTCATACATTTTCATCCACAAGCAAGGTCATTTGTACTGGCCAAGTCGTCTCCAAGGTTTGTATCATAAATACTAAGCACTGACATTTGAGAATTTTAAAACACACTGTGTGTGTGTGTGTGTGTGTGTGTGTGTGTGTGTGTGTGTGTAGTATATTTCAAATGACATTTGAAATATACTACAGCAGTGTCTTCAATCAAATTATCCTCAAACCTCAATGTAAAAAGTTGCCATTGGAACTTTTACGAATGAAGAAAGAAATCCTGAATACATGGCTACACAACACAACTGGGCGTTAAGAAAGTCTGTGTTGTGTATGGTTTTGAATTAGACTTATTTCCTTGTCTCCTTCTGTGGTCTTCTCCTGCTCTGACCCTCCTGGTCTCTCTCTCTCTCCTTCTTCATTTTCCCTCATTCTCATCATCCTGTGTACTTCTTGGAATTTTCTTAGTAAAAAAGCTGGCAATATCCCCACTTTATCCTTCCTTTTCATGTTTAGGCTTCAGCTAATTTCTTCAGCTACTCTGGCCTGCAAAAGTCGATATGTGAAAAGCTCTGGTTATTCTCGTATTACATTACACTGTAGGGCCCTGTAGCTAATAAGTAACTTATAACAAATATAAAATCACAAAAGATTGATCACATGCACACAACAGTTATGTTAAGACTACTTAATCCTATTGTATTTGGTATTTCCAGTTGTAACCTGGTTTAATTTGTGCAGCTGTGATATGTGAGAGTAAGTGGATTTTATAGGACTGCTTAGCTAATCAAATAAAAATGATCGATCCCCCAACTGGCACTGTTTTGTGTGTTGTAACGTAACGTTGGCGAAACGGCAACCATCATTAAACGTTATGGATACAAACAAGATTTTATATTTTATATTAAGCTGTTCTTGTATTTACTAAAATCAAAACTAATCAATGGGCAGAGTGCTCTTACAGACTCAGAGCAGGGAGTACGAAGGTAAGGAGCTTTATACATTTTACATTTACAACATGAATTTTAAAACTCTGCACCAAACTGATTTATTATTTTTATTCAGGAAGTCTGTCATGTAAACCCGAAAATACAAATAAAAAAATCATGAACTCAAGTGTCATTATGAAACAAATTAAACACCGTGTGAAAGACCGACCGAACTCCCTCCTTCATACGTTGCTGCAAAACGCTTTGTGTGCGTCACGTAAAACTGCAGTAAGGCCGGTTACACACTGGATGCGTCGCGTGAGCGTGTCAGTTGCGTGGCGTGTCCGTTTATATTTCGGCTCCCATGGTAACAGGTTAGAGCTTACACACTGCCTGCGTGAGACGCGTGCCTCCTAGAAATAGAACCGACGCCTATTTTTCACGCGAGACGCGAGCGTGTTGGAAGCGTTTCCAGGCAAAACAGAATAGGAAAATATGTTTATATGTCATTTAGACACGAATGCATATTAATAAATGACATCTTGATGTTTGAAAGTCTCGAGGTTTTGACATCAATGTAGATAGAAATGTAATAAAAAATTTCAGAGAAAAGATTTTCAAATATTGCACCTGTCATACAGAACGAAATATTCTGTAACATATTTTGCAGTCAGTACTGCCGACGTTGTCTTACTTTAATCAGATCAGTAGCTATATATTTATGTTTAACAACTCTCTCCCCACACGTGGAACAAGCTGATATATAAAGGGGAGGATAGGCTACAATAACAACGTAGTGTGTGTTCTGAGTGACGGTCCAACATCAGAGAGGCTCTATAGGCTCTCTACAGCTACACTAAGTTGTTATGAACAGACAGCCCACTTACCCATTTGTCAGAGTTTGAATGTGTCAGCGCTACGTCCCGAGATCAGCCCTCCCTGTACCTAGCAGCAGCAGCAGCGCCGCGTCAGACACGCTTCTGGTGGTAGGACACAGAGAAATCCATGCAGCCGCCACACTTCTGAGACGCAACAGAAACGCCACGCTCGCACGACGCATCCAGTGTGTAACCGGCCTAATCCTGTCCTCCCGGTACCTGCAGAGACGTTTTAGTTTTTTAGCCACGTGTTCATCGGGTCCCGGGACACCAGCCTGAGCCACCATTTCAACAATGACTGAATGAAAGCAATGCATATTGTAGTATATGATTTGCTTACACACATGGTTCCATTTGGCTAAAACAAATGGTTAGAGGTCGCCTTCTAGAGGAAGTGACTTTGTTGGAGCAAATGGGGGCCACTGAC
>NC_050178.1:22206650-22219150 GCF_008315115.2 Sander lucioperca | reverse complement strand
CCACATAAGAAATATAGTAAATAGCTATCACTTGTGACCATGGGCATCAGTTTGGTTTGAAATGTGCTGGGGACAGAGACGCCACCATCTCTCACCGTCCCCACCGTTCCCACCGTCTCTCACTGTCCCCACCGTCCCCACCGTCTCTCACCGTCCCCACCGTACCCACCGTCCCCACCGTCCCCACCGTCCCCACCGTACCCACCGTCCCCACCGTTCCCACCGTCCCTACCGTTCCCACCGTCTCTCACCGTCCCCACCGTCCCCACTGTCCCCACCGTCCCCACTGTCCCCACCGTACCCACCGTACCCACCGTCTCTCACCGTCCCCACCGTACCCACCGTCCCCACCGTACCCACCGTCTCAATTAGACGTCTACGTTACGTCGGGGCTGAACGTGGCCGTGATTGGCCAGCGTCTCAGTTTGACTGTAGGAGCCGCCAACAGACATACCAGTGAGTCAACAGTGTGTTTGTTTTTCAAGAATAAGGCCGAACTGCCAAGTGTACAGCTGATGGTGATCCACTAAACCGTTTATGGCTGAACAATAACGATAAAATGAATGAGTAAGCAAACGGGAAGTGGAGAATATGCGGTGTGTGTGTGTAGCCTATTAGGTGTCTGCGTTGCACCTGCACTCGGTGACGAGACTTGGAAGCAAAATACATTAGCCTGTTATTATTCCCAATTATTGTTGTGATCGAGCACATATACCCTTACCACAAACAACTTGTTTACAGACTAACAGCACCAGGGTTGATTGTGTTGAGGTTGTTCCCCTGGTTACCTTGCAGCTACGAACAATCAGGCTTGTTTATTACATTTTTGGATGGGATGTTCCTTTAAAAGCCTTTCTGGCTCTGTTTGTGCGCTTTTTATCCAGGTGCCAAATTACGCAGGGAGCTCCCAGCGGCCGCTCTGCTGCCCGGCCTCCCCCCCCTGCCTTCTGGCGCTCAGTGGTTCGTTCCAGTCGGCGCTCTGCTGCTGTTTATCACCGCCCCACTGGCCGGCGCGCAGTCGGAGCTTCAGCCCGGTTACCGAGCGCACCGCCTGCCCGCTCTCCTTTCTCCTCTCGCTGCAGCCTCTTTGAGCGTTTTTGCCTCCTCCGTTGGTAGGTCAGTTTCCTCTTCCTCTTTTCTTCTCCTCATTCTTTCTTTGTTGCTGCTTTGGTGCCTTCCCTCTTATTTTTTTGCACTGAATTCCAGCGGCTGGTTGGATTTCTCTCTGTCTCTCTGTCCTGCGAGTCTTTACCGGAGCTTTTACCGGCTGCTTGTTGCTGAAAGGAAGTACATTTTCTGTTTTTTTTTGTGGTTTATTTTCAGTTCTTTTCATTTCTTTTTTTGGTGATATTTTCTCGCTTCTTTCTCTTTTCATTTTAAGAAATATCGCAAATGTCTTTTCTCTCTGTGATCTCACAAGATTAATTTTGATTTTCCTATATTTAATTCTTCTGTTTGCCCTCTTTTATCTTATTCTTGCAGTTTGATTTTTCCCTCTTTCTTTCTTTCTTTCTTTTTTTTAATATAAAAGCCTAACGGGATGTACATTTCTCTTAAACTTAAATGTTGAGCATGCAGCGAGGTGATCATGATGGGCAGGTGTTGCACGGACATCACGGACCTGCTCGTGTTTCTGTTGGGACTGGTTTTGCCTGAACAGTGATCTCAGTTGTTAATCCGGTCAGTGTCTGTGTCACACACACACACACACACACACACACACACACACACACACCCACACACACACACACACACACACACACACACACACACACACACACACACCCCGTTACACTGTCGGTCCTCATGAAGCAGACCAGGACGAGCTGACAGGTCGGGTTCCTGTCTCTGTCATGTCCTCTTTTGCATTCCTGATGTGTAATATCAGCAGACTGGCTGATGCTCCTTGCTAATCTGAGCCTCTCTGCATGCTGGGAATATTTGTATGACATGTCTTGCTCTTGTGAACCTACAGTCTACACCTATTTCAACATTTTGCTCTGGCATTTGGTACAACAGAACTGAGAATCGGATTGGAAATCTGATTTTCTGACCAAAGCTTTAAATTGTGTAGTTATTATTTCCTTTCATAGTTTCAGCTGTGTGAAAGCTGGTACATTTAAATGCCATGGTTAAAGTTCATTCATGTTGAGAACGCTCACGAAGTTCACTCAAGGCCATATGAAATCATATTCACAGAAACAGATGGTTACTCGTTAGTATATGCATTTGGAAAATGATCACAGTTAGTGTTGCGTATCAAACCTCAATGTTTTTTTGATAACAACCTAAAATGTGTAATGTGGGCATCGCATGTCTAGTCAGATTCATGATTTAATGTACCCAATCTTCTGATTATTGTCACGGCATAACCAAAGTTGGTAAACCACCTTCCCTACTTTATGAATACAATGCTGTATTGAAGCCTTTAAAAACAGTTGGAATGGAAGAAATGTGCTTCTTAGTTAAAACGATGGACATCTGTGAACGTTGCAAAATACTGTACAGGAAAAATGAACAATGAAAAACATAAGAAGTGATGAAGTGTGAAATGTGACTTGGCTGTCGGAAGTGAAATGCACCTCCTCCCGTCACAGGCTGGACTTCATGAATCGACAACAAGTTTACCATTTGTCTTCGTGAATAAATAACATTTTAAACTTGTCACACAAGAAAGTGAAGGATTATGTGAGTATTGTTACAGGTAATGGGTGTTAGCATGTGGGGAAACGGTGGGAAAAAAGCATGAGTCGAATGTGCACAGTGTGACATGCACTCTGTGGTGCGGAGTTGCACACCGACCAGACGGCCGTTACACACCGACCAGACGGCCGTTACACACCAACCAGACGGCCGACCGTTGGCAGTAAAGCCAGTCTGACTGATCAGTCTCCCCGAGTTGGTCCAAAAAGTGTCTCAGAACACCGAAGTACCAGACGTAATACGTCTCCATAACAGCAGGCGGCGCTAATCTGGATTGTCGCCCAAAATAGAAAACCGGCAGCTGATTGGAGGAACGCGTCACGTGGGTCTGGTTTCTCCAGAAATCCAAAGCCAGACTGTCATGGCGGCTCGTTCAGAATACGATCTCATATTGGACTAAAATAGTTCACTGAAACGTGTTTCTGAAAACATTTTAAGAGAGAAATAGGCCGTGCAGTTGCTGAATCTGTCTTCATTTCAGATCAACAAAGGTCAGTTTAAAAGATTTTCATCAGATTTTGACAGACTCTAGTCACGCTCATCCCGCTCCCCGTTTCCTGGTTAGCTCTCCACCAATCAGATTGGTCATTGAGTCCAACTGCCGGCAGTGCCCGTCCCACCGATTATACATGTCAAATCAGCCAAAATGAAGACCGACGGCTCCTCAGACTGATGACGGCACGAACACACCGAACAGACTCGAGTCACCGACCTCGCCAGACTGTCAGACGGCCGGTTATTGGGTTGGTGTGTAGCTGGCTTAAGACGCAGCTACAGGCAGGACTGTGACGCTCAGGGAAGGGAGAGAGTCTGCAGGATAAGATCAGTGAAGCTTCTGCTGCTAGTTACTCGACTCTGAAGGTCGAGTAACTAGCAGTAACTTCGTCTTTATTATTCTCAAAAGGCACGTATAGCAGATTCATAATCCCGCTCTATTATTCATGACTGTATGTAGGGGTCAGTCTGCCTGTTGCTGATCAGAATTGTGTGCTACTGTATGTTAGGAATGTAATGCATTCATTTAGTTTGAGGCAGAACAAAGCTTAAGTGTAGGATATGTTTCAGTTACAGATGTTCCCAAAAGATAGATGCATTATTCTTTTAGTTTAGCTGTCATGCTTTATTCCCACACATCAGACACTGCTCTGCAGAGCTGGGCATCGCCACTGATTTTTCGATTCCGTTTCACAAGGTCCCAATTCGATTTCTTAAATTTTTTTTAAGATTAACAATTTTTTGAAAATCAAGAAAAGATGACACAGTTACCACAATATTCCTTTCCAAAGACCATTCAACAAAATAGACAATAAGCCATAAACCAAATGAACATATGTATAACTGACAACACCATGAGCCCATCATACGCGTGTCTCCCCAGCACAAAGCTTCCAGAAAGTTCAGCTACTTTCCCCATTTTCTAGTATAGGCAAGGCAGCTTTATTTATGCAGCACAACAGGGCAATTCAAAGTGCTTTACATAAAACATAAGAGCAGTTAAAAACGATTAAAAAAAATAAATAAAAAATAATAATTAAGAACAGAGAAATGATGAGAATAACAATTATTTAAAATAAAAAAAATAAAAATGAAAAACAGATAAAATTCGAAAATAAAGGTTACAGTGCAGTATAAGAAATTAAGAAATGAACAATTATTTAAAGAAAGGCAACATCAAAAAAGGTCTTCAGCCTTGATTTAAAAGAACTGAGAGTTGTGGCGGACCTGCAGTTTTCTGGAAGTTTGTTCCAGATACGTGGAGCATAAAACTCCACATATCTGCCAGATTGGATGTCTATACAATCTGGCAGATATGTGGAGTTATTTCGACAGACATTTTTTCAAAAGCCGCCACCCCTAGCCGTCTCAGAAACCCACTCCTGGATTGACGGCAGTCCTTCATTCCTCCATCCTTTTAGAAGAATCTCTCTGGCTATCATTAAACTAGTCTGGACCCAGCTTCTGATGGGTTTATCCTCCACAGCGCTGCGGAGGAAGGTCTTTCTAGTCCACACAGCATTCTGGGATGGGAGAACAACATGCTCTGGTTTATTGGCATCTCTCTAAACCAATCACAATCATTGTGGGCGGGGCTAAGCTCCGGACGGAGCCACGGTGCCTCTGCTAAATAGTCTCAGAAAAGAACTTGTTTTGGTGGAACATGTGTACGTTCAAAAGTAGTTTTAGTCGTGCAACAGAAAACTCAGATTGGACAGATAGTCTAGCTAGCTGTCTGGATTTACCCTGCAGAGATCTGAGGAGCAGTTAACCATAGTCCTCACAAATCCACCAGAGTTTAAAATGCCAACACAAAGGAAGCCCAATGCAATGGATATCCGGCCTAAATGTGTGAATTTCTGTCGGCAACGGAGCAATCCTGGAAGGGGAACTTCGTGGATCCCTGCAATCTGACACAGTTTATCATGTATCCTGGTCCAAAATTCCTGGACCTTATCACAGGACCATAGGACGTGAAGTAATTGGCCGTTCTATGTCTTACATTTCCAAGAATTTTGTGTGTCTTTCCGACCAATTCTAAACAATCTGGAGGGCCGATTCAATTTCTGATTCAATTTTGATTTGGGATACTTCAGTTGAAAAACCAATGTGCTTGAATATGAAAGACATTCTACACTTGTACAATGTTCCCTCTAACAGCAATCAGACTGTACAGTCAGCGAGTATTGAGTAACATTTCATTCAGATATCTTGAGGTGACGTTGCCACTGTTCATCACACCCCCAACCGGCACCGTCAGACAACTGCCCACCAAGAGCCTGGGTCTGTCCCAGGTTTCTGCCTAAAAGGACATTTTTCCTCACCACTGTCACACTAAATGTTTGCTCGTGGGGGAATTATTGGAATTGTTGGGTCTTTGTAAATTATAGAGTGTGGTCAAGACCAGTGGTTCCCAACCTTTTTTCCTTGGCGCCCCCCCCTACTCATTTCTAAGAAAAGGTGAGCAGCTGACCTGATGACAGCAGGGTCCCAGGTTAAGAGGTCCTGGAGGTTTGGCCTACTAAATAGCCTGCCTACAATTTTAAGCGAGAACAAAAATATATAGTTTTCATACAGACTTTTGTATACATTATATATTCTAGTGTATTATCATAATTTCTTTAACATGTGCAAATATTTTTTTTTTTACCTCAACCTCAAACCAGATAAAGACTTGCGCCCCCCTGTGATCTTTGCCGCCCCCCTTAGGGGTGCCCGGACCCCAAGTTGGGAACCACTGGTCCAGACCTACTCTAGCTGTAAAGTGTCTTGAGATAACTCTTGTTATGATTTGATACTATATTAAATACTATTATTACTATAAATAATATGTGACATACTATTGAATTGACTGGATCAACTCCTAACCCTAACCCCTTAGAAATAAATGGCCATACCAGTTTGTCTTTGGAGCATTTTTAAACCCCTTCCCGACAAGCCAGCATGCCATACTGTAGACATTGGTACCAATGGTTTCCTTAGTATGTCTTGTACTTTCATATAGTACAGACAGAGATGGATTTGTGAATTTTGTGAATCGATATTGGATCAGTCAAATAAATATCGATTTGTACCAGATTTTTTAAACCCAGCTCTACTGCTTTAATATTTTTAATATTATAGGCCTGTGTCATTAGACCTCTGCTCAGGTTGAAGATGGATGGAGCTATGGTTGTGCTGGGGTTGAAGAAATTGTGTCAACCTATGAAGGTGTATGCCAAGTCTTTTTGAAAGCAGTGAAACTGGAGATGACAAGTGATAATGTAACACGTGATGGTAGCACAGATTGCAGACACACCGCTGAGTGACAACAATAAAAATTGTGCTGTCACATTGAGAACTACTGTAGAAATGAGGCGCTTCGCTCACTATTCCCTGTGCGTTCATCATGCTACTACTGCATGTGTTCAGGCTGCTGTATTGATAGAAAAGAGAAAATACATAAATAATGACTCGCATTTAAACTTGGTCATGTTAATTATTTAGAGCCTCTATGCTGATAATGAATAGATGTTACTGCACTTTGACTCCATGCATAGAAGCTCATTAGTGTTTGTGCTCTGCAGCGTTGTGTGATTTAGTTTGGCTGCACACACAGGAGCCAACGAGGCAGTGCTGTTTAAAACATGTAGAATTTAAGTTGTAGAAAATTGATTTTTACAAGGATTTGTTACATATTCATAGCTTTCTACAAATAGTGAATATTTCTGTTGCGGCATGCATTCAAGTTGAGAACGATCACAAAGTTCACTCAAGGCCATATCAAACATATTCACAGAAACAGATGGTTAAGAATAGTTTAGAACAGAAGGCCTTTTATTGTGATTATACACATGTACAACGAGATTGAAGCAACTCCTTTTTCAGTGTCAACATGTACGTAAGAGAAATTTAACAATATGGAATAAAATAAGTTGTGCAAAAGAAAAATGGGGGGTAAGGTGCACAGTTCTAAGACGCTATATACATAAAAATAGAAAGATAAATATGGTTTGTATACAGTGTGATACGCAGTGTGAAATAATTATATTGCACAGTAATGAAATTGCACAGAATTATCAGTGTTATCAGAAGTATTAAATATTAAATATTGCACAGTAGGTGGGTATAAGGAAGTCTGGGGGTTGGGGGTCAGTATATGTATTTGGAAAATGATCACAGTTACCGGCAATTTCCACTGCAGAACGTCTGTGGATCGTCTGCAGAACGTCTCCGGAACGTCGACGGAGTCATTAGGTTTCCATTAAAGTCAGTGTGTGTATTTCCACTGACTGCAGAACGTCTGCGTCCCGACTCCGTCCCAGCTCCGGCGGTCCCAGCCCTCCGGAGCAGATACCAGAGCTTCTGTTGTTGCCGGACGCCGGAGAGCTCCGCAGCAATTCAGCACACGGCAGATAGTGGGGACAGGAAGTCGAGCACAGAAACAAAATAAAACATCCGGATACTTTTCAAAGTAAAATCCAGCGTGCTCACGGTGGATCATATTTCCCTGCACTACACCTTGAAAACACAGCTCAGAGTAGTTTCCCCTCTACTCCTCTGGATGGAAACTAACTGGTGGTGGTTTTGTGGTTCTGTTTATAGAAACAACATCCTGTTATATCGCGCGAACATAGTCAATTCGCGAGATCTCGTGGTTGGCTGGCCGCAGCCGTTACGCAACAAATCCAGACCTGATGGGTATTGATGGACGGCGGAGCACGCAGCCGTTCCTCAGCGGAGCCGGTCCGCAGACGTTCTGCATTCTGTGGAAATCCACGGTTAGTGTTGAGTATCAAACCTCAATGTTTTTTGATAACAACCTAAAATGTGTAATATGGGCATCGCATCTCTAGTCAGATTCATGATTTAATGTACCCAATCTTCTGATTATTGTCTCGGTATAACCACACTCTTAGAAACCTTGATGTTGTCGTTACGTGTCTAGGGCTTCCAGAGTTTGGCTCACCCCCGTGCATTAAAATCTACAAGAGCTAAGCACTGGGTTTTGCCAGGCCGCAGGTTAAATGAGTGGGCTTGTCCGTGCATTTTACCCTCCTGTTGCTCTCAGGTCAAACTTGACCCGTTTACAAAAACTTTCTATATCAGAACTATGACAAAAGAACGTTGAAAAAAGGGACACATGTTGGAAAAAGCTACAAAAACCTTGAAAAAAGTGACCAAAAAAATCAGAAAGCGACAAAAAAACGTGTTAAAACATTGACAAAAACACAATTAAAAAAACGCCAAAAATTTGAAAAAAAATTGGAATAAAATCGACAAAAACATCGAGAAAAGTGTAGAGAAGGAACAACAAAATGTTGAAATTTTGACCCAGAAAAACACAAAGTTGCAGGTCGATGGGAAGACAACACAAGAGTTAAATCTACAAGAGCTAAACACGGGGTTTTGCCGTGCCGCAGGTAACATGAGTGGGCTCACCTGTCGCCCTTGCTATTCAGCGTTGACGTGCCATTGGTAGTTCCTCTGTAGGCATTTAAGACGGGGACAAAACATTAACATAACTTGATGGGGAAAAGGAAAAACCGTCACGCTGTTCAGAAACACATGTATTCCTCCTCGACTGTTCAATCTCACGACACGCAGAAGCAGGTGTCCGTTATAGGGTTACTGTACGTCCACACCGCCGCCGACTTGAGCTGCAAAGACGCTCTGGCCGCCCGGTCAAGGACGCTGGTCAGAAAGTCCGGGGAAGCTGTTTGAGGCTTTGGCCGCTCTGACGTAGCAGCATTCTATGTTCATCATGGAAAAAGATCAAGCAGCCACTGCACGGCCAATACACTGACACTAGAAACCTTTTATAAATGACATATATAATGACAGAATGTGTATTGGTTGTTGGTCGCAGCGGTGTCTGTTAGCAGTTAGCTCGCTCGTTAGCCGCTGAACCGCAGCAGCGTGCAGGCAGAGCGAGCAGCCGCCAGCTGTTGATCCGTGCAGGACTTCACCGTGAGCGGACTGTTTAGAGACCATGTGACCGGCAGGTAACGTTAACTGGTCCCTATACGCAAATATCATAAATGATAGGGAACCCAGCAACGGCCATGATGAGCTTCTCCTCCTTTTTCTCTGAACTAATGTTTTGGTAGGAACCAAAGTTTACATCGTATGTTTCTCTGGAATCAGCCAGCGTGAAGGACGTCTATATTCTGATTGGTTGCCGCTGAACCGCGTCATAGCTCATTACCATAAAGTTGACCTACTTTCAACTTTCTGATTGACGCTCTGGTCGCTCAAAACGCCCAAAACGTGACGCCGACAGATCTGCCGCTCCTTGCAGCTGAGAGAAGCAGCTTCCATTGAAAATGAATGACTTCCTGTATCTTTAGAAGATCAAGTCGGCGGCGGTGTGGACGGACAGTTAGGGAAAACTGACATGACCATTTTCACAGAGGTGTGGCTTTAGGTATACCGTCTCGGCATCACACCCTCGGCACTGAAGAAAGCACTTTCAATTAACTACAACTACAATTGTTTTTATCTCTGCTTTGGGGTAAATTTTTAATGACAACATTATATATTTTTTTAAATGCCCAAGGTTAGAGGCTTCCTTGCAAAATGTACAGCAAGTTCCCTGGGAATCGTTTTCAAATCCAAGCAAAATTGGTATTGTAAAAATTGAAATATCCCTAATTCCAATCGAGATTGAATGAAATAAAATCAAGACATTCTGAATCAAAATCGAATCAATTCCAGAAACACACACACACACATATATATACACACACACACACACACACACACACACACACACACACATACATAGACTCATACAAGGTAAAACCAGCACCAGCGTTGCTGTCGCAGCCAGTAATCATACTTTCCGTCCATGTACAGCACTAAATTTGGGTGTAGTGCAACTACACAGTGTGTCTGCTGTGTGTGTACATTTTTGGGTATATTAGGATCTTTAGACATTCCTATGTAGCATTTTCAGCCTTCAACAGATACTTTTAGCTGACCTGACATGCTGTGTGTGTGGGCGTATGCGGAGTGACAGGAGGTGTGTCTTGTTCGAGGTCACGTCATCACGATATACGACGGTTGATTTACTGAACGTTTACATTGTAGCTCAGTGGGTCCTTCACTCAAATCAGAATTTATGAAAACAAACATTTTCCCTTCAAACCTGACACACTTTCTGCAGTAGAGTATTCCAGTTTACGTCATACTGTTTCAAAGGAACATGCCGACTTATTGTGACTTTGTCTTATTCCCCGTATCCAAGTCCAGACATACCCTTCTCATCTCCCGTTGTTACTCTCTGCTCCTCACCACGGGGCTTCAGGTGCTGCAAGCATATCACTCCGCCCAAGTAGCAGAAGTAGCAGTGCTTCACCTTCTGAGAATATAGTTCCCAGTATGTTTACGGTTAGAAGATGGCTGTGTGTCATGTGACTTTGTTATTTGTACATGCTGTGACTCTACAAATCACAACATGGAAATAGGAAAATGTTGGCGTTATTTTGTCACTTATTGGGAGCAATAGGCTAGATGGAACCGGTTACCTCCAGGATCTGTGCTAAGCTAGGCTAGATGGAGCTGGTTACCTCCAGGATCTGTGCTAAGCTAGGCTAGATGGAGCCGGTTACCTCCAGGATCTGTGCTAAGCTAGGCTAGATGGAGCCGGTTACCTCCAGGATCTGTGCTAAGCTAGGCTAGATGGAGCCGGTTACCTCCAGGATCTGTGCTAAGCTAGGCTAGATGGAGCCGGTTACCTCCAGGATCTGTGCTAAGCTAGGCTAGATGTGGGGGCGTCAGACGAGATGAGAAGGGTATGTATGGACTAACACTGGGGGATACGGGGAATAAGATAAAGTCCCAATAAGTCGGCGTGTTCCTTTAAACCATTGAATTGTACATATAGGAGGTATCATAGACTACAGATGTGTCACTTTTGCTAGCGATGACTTGGTGATTCTCAGCAGAAATATACTGTAGCTGGAGGGTGAATTCAGTTTTGGTTCAGCAGGTTTCTCTCTCTTTATAGTGCAGGTTGTTTCGCTCCAAATGTTCCTCTCGGGGGGATCCTGTAATAGAAAAGAGGATTGTGAAACCTCGGGCTCACAGTCCCCAGTAAGTGGGAGATTTGGCATTCTTTCATGTCGCCTTCCTATTCTCCATTTCCTTGTGGAGTAACAATGCAGAATTAATAGTGAAGAAAACACCAGGTGGTCTTTTTTGAAGGAAAAAAGGAAAGGTTGTGCTGTGTTGCATGTGTACGTGCAGCTATTTGTAAAAAAATAAATAAAAAAAATACAGTTTATATTATAAACAACAAATATACAATGTTTCATGATTATGGTAATTTTATCGAGATTGAAATGCTAATCCAGAACCACGTGTTTGTACTTTGTTACACAATGCTAATGTGTGCATATGCATGCATTGACTGTTGACAACAACCCACCAGAGAAGCTCTGCTTGCACACTGGCTGCGTGGCGTGAGCGTGTCAGCTGCGTGGCGTGAGCGTGTCAGCTGCATATCGTGAGCGTGTCAGCTGCGTGGCGTGAGCGTGTCAGCTGCGTGGCGTGCGCGTGTCAGCTGCATATCGTGAGCGTGTCGGCTGCGTGTCGGCTGCGTGGCGTGAGCGTGTCGGCTGCGTGGCGTGAGCGTGTCGGCTGCGTGCCGTGAGCGTGTCAGCTGCATGACGTGCGCGTGTCAGCTGCATATTGTGAGCGTGTCAGCTGCGTGGCGTGCGCGTGTCAGCTGCATGACGTGAGCGTGTCGGCTGCGTGGCGTGAGCGTGTCGGCTGCGTGGCGTGAGCGTGTCGGCTGAGTGGCGTGAGCGTGTCGGCTGCGTGGCGTGTCCGTTTTTATTTGGGCTCCCATGGTAACAGGTCAGAGCGTGCACGCTGCCTGCGTGACACGCACGTCTCAGATGCGGCTCGAGCCGCGCCGAAAACCCGTGCATGCTAGAAATAGGACCGACGCCTATTTTTCACGCTACACGCCAGCGTGTTGGAAGCGTTTCCAGACAACATAGAATATGAAAAGATGTTTATATGTCATTTAGACACAAATACATTTAATAAATGACATGTTGATGTTTGAGAGTCTCGAGGTTTTGATATAAATGCAGATATAAATGTTATATCTGATTTTCTAATATGTCACCTGTCAATCCAGAAGGAAATATTCTGGAGCCTATGTTGCCGTCAATCCTGCCGACATTGTCTCTGCTGTAATCAGATCAGAATATATTTATGTTTATGTTTATGGAAACATCCATGTGTCCAGACAAGGCTAGCAGCAGCAGCGCCGCGTCAGACACCTTTCTGGTGTAAAGACATAGAAAATG
>NC_050178.1:22169150-22201650 GCF_008315115.2 Sander lucioperca | reverse complement strand
TTCATTATCTAAATCTGTGTTGCCCGTTCACAAACGTGTCCTTTTTCATTAATATTTACCTCCACCATCAATTCCAAGTATTCCTATTGGTTGAAATTTAACATTTGTGTTTACATGAACTGGAGTAGACGCTCCATATTCATGATCCATCTAGAAATACGTTAGCTGGTAAGAGACATACAGGACACACTGCTCCACCTTAGAGAGAGAGAGAGTGTGTGTGTGTGTGTGTGTGTCTCTCTGTGTGTGTGTGTGTGTGTGTGTGTGTCTGTGTGTGTGTGTGTGTGTGTGTGTATGTCTCTCTGTGTGTCTGTGTCTGAGTGTGTGTGTGTGTCTCTGTGTGTGTGTGTGTGTGTCTCTGTGTGTGTGTGTGTGTGTGTCTCTGTGTGTGTGTGTGTGTGTCTCTGTGTGTGTGTGTGTGTGTGTGTGTGTGTGTGTGTGTGTGTGTGTGTCTGTGTGTGTGTGTGTGTGTGTGTGTCTCTCTGTGTGTGTTTGTGTCTCTCTGTGTGTGTTTGTGTGTCTCTGTGTGTGTGTGTGTGTCTGTGTCTGAGTGTGTGTGTGTGTCTCTGTGTGTGTGTGTGTGTGTGTCTCTGTGTGTGTGTGTGTGTCTCTCTGTGTGTGTTTGTGTGTCTCTGTGTGTGTGTGTGTGTGTCTGTGTGTGTGTCTCTGTGTGTGTGTGTGTGTCTCTCTGTGTGTGTTTGTGTCTCTCTGTGTGTGTTTGTGTGTCTCTGTGTATGTGTGTGTGTGTGTGTGTGTGTGTGTGTGTGTGTGTGTGTGTGTGTGTGTGTGTGTGTGTGTGTGTCTCTGTGTGTGTGTGTGTGTCTCTCTGTGTGTTTGTGTGTCTCTGTGTGTGTGTGTGTGTGTGTGTGTGTGTCTCTGTGTGTGTGTGTGTGTGTGTGTGTGTGTGTGTGTCTCTGTGTGTGTGTGTGTGTGTGTGTGTCTCTGTGTGTGTGTGTCTCTGTGTGTGTGTGTGTGTGTGTGTGTGTGTGTCTCTGTGTGTGTGTGTGTGTGTGTGTGTGTGTGTGTGTGTGTGTGTCTCTGTGTGTGTGTTCACTTTTATTTAAATGATTTGCTTGCTGAGCATACAGGTAGACTCTGCTGCTGTCTAATAAACACAGTTCTGAGTTTTACAACTGAACACAATTTAAACAACATACAAAATGAAGCCTACTTTGTACACTGAACACACACGTGCAATATCGTTAACGAGAAAAATGGATCTGCTCGCACGTCAACGAACTAAGTGCAACAAAAGAAATTCATGTTAACTTGTTATCACGTTCATTTTGACAGCACTAGTTTAATTGGTGGTGATGGCTCAGTGGATATGACCCAAGCCTTTTGGTGTGGGAGATGTGGGTTCAATTCCCACTGCGATACATCAACCAATGTGTCCCTGAGCAAGGCACTAACCCCTAGTTGCTCCAGAGGAGTGCAACCTCTGATATATATAGCAACTGTAAGTCGCTTTGGATAAAATTGTCAGCTAAGTGACATGTAATGTATGTAAATATTCTCCCTATTCACCTTTCTCCCTTTAAAGAAAGAGCGAGGTTGTAAATTCTGATAATTAGGGGTGCACCGATCCAATACTAAGTTCAGATATCGGTCCCGATGTTGACAAAATAGCTGATCGGGAATCGGAAATATGAACAGATCCACGGGCCGGTCCAGTTTTGTTAGTTTATTCCCTCTGTTACACGTGTGTGTCGCATGCTGGAAGAGTTGAGTGTACAAATAAATAAGATTTAAATACATTACATCTGTTATTTTGTCTTAGCGATGAAAGTCTGGAGCCTTTAGTCTCTTCCACATGGTGAAGGAAGGTATAAGGTGGAAGGTATACAGGTTATTATTAATTCAACAACGGTATGGACAGATACACACAGCCCAGGCATCGGTATCGGGACTGAAAAAGTCGGATCGGTGCATCCCTAATGATAATTATTAACCATCCTCATTTTTTGCAGTAAATTCATTTCATGTCGGTGTGCTTCTCCATTTGGCTGCATTAGTGATGCACCTTATTCCATAAAGCATTGCCCTGTCAATACCCGCAGCTCAACTGCTGCCAAATGCTCCGGCTCCCATTTCCTTCATCTATCATGTGTCCATTCATCCCAAAACCTGC
This sequence comes from Sander lucioperca, assembly GCF_008315115.2. Taxonomy (NCBI): domain Eukaryota; kingdom Metazoa; phylum Chordata; class Actinopteri; order Perciformes; family Percidae; genus Sander; species Sander lucioperca. The sequence continues at coordinate 22,199,519 of NC_050178.1, read as the reverse complement.
GCCTCATCATCCAGCCACCACCCACAGTCTCTGGAACACCCCCAGGTTTGGGGGCTCTAAGTGATGTGCTTGCTTGTGGTGTGTTACACGAGCACATGCATTGCATCTGCAAACCCCTTTTCTATTTGCAGCCTCATCCATCAATCTGAAGTACCTTTCATGTGAGGGTAGTGTGTGATAATGTGTGAAAAAGTGGTCCTTATTGGCACTTACATTTCAGGGTCAGGGTTGCAACGGGACATGTATTTGTGCTGAAACATTAGTACACCACATGGAAACATAGTCACATTACAAGTCCATGCACAGCACTGAGTGGTGATGCCACAGTGGATATGACACATGGCTTTGGTGTGGGAGATCTGGGTTCAATTCCCACTACGATACATCAATCAATGTGCCCCTGAGCAAGACACTTAACCCATAGTTGCTCCAGAGGCGTGCAACCTCTGACATATAGCACATATAAGTCGCGTTGGATAAAAGCATCAGCTAAAATGACATGTAATGTAACTGATACTGGAGATACCATGCCGTTTATACAGTAACACAAACTAGACAGCTGCCTCTAGAGCCCAGTTCAGACCAAAGATTTGCAATGAGACAAATCGTCTTACTCCCAATTTCTACCGGTTGTGGAACGGCAGCAATTGCTCCGCAGCAATTCAGCACACGGCAGATAGTGCGGGACAGGAAGTCGAGCACAGAAACAAAATAAACATCTGGTTAATTTTCAAAATAAAATACAGCGTGCTCACGGCGGATCATATTTCCCTGCACTACACCTTGAAAACACAGCTCAGAGTAGTTTCCCCTCTACTCCTCTGGATGGAAACTAACTGGTGGTGGTTTTGTGGTTCTGTTCTACGTGAATTCGTGAGATCTCGTGGGTCCTTGTGACTACAGCTGTCAGTCATGGCCGCAGCCGTGCCTGACAAATCCGGACCTGGTGGGTGTTGACGGACGACGCAGCGGAGCCGGTCCGCAGACGTTCTGCATTCAGTGGAAATTCGGAGTTATAACGTTGCAGGAAAAAGTGGCAGCGGTCTGAACAGGCCAGTCTTAGCTCGACTCAACTTGTCAAGTCCCCAGCGGCTGGTTTTAAAATGTAACGGACGTCTCCTGTTTCAACCGCCAATAGCGAAGTCAGCTTGTAAAGTTAGCTACAAACTATAGAAATAAAATGACCCATGGTCTATTTCTTTTTCTATATTACAAACTGTCAACTGGTCGAAATGGCAAAGCTTAAGATGGAGGCTCAACGAGCGCCCTGGAGCTAACCGGAGCTAACCGCTAACCCTTGCTAACTGAGCCTTCATCCCGTACCCATTTACTGTATTCATGCACCCGAGCCCGATTAAAACACAACATTTTATTAAGTTGGCTGTAAAAGTTTTAAACTGCAATTCAGAGTTTAAATCAGAGATCTTCAACAGGGGGTTTGGGACCCCTAGGGGGTCCTCAGAGTTCCTGCAGGGGGCCCACAAAATTATTGTTAATTATTTGAAAGTTTTTTCAAAAATTAAAATGAATCCAACATATTATTAGCAAATACAAATCACCCCCCACTGGTGGCAGCCTTACTGGCCTATAGGTAATGTAGTCGCTAAGATTCACTGCTCCATGTGTTTGTTTAACGTCAAAACATTTATAAAATGTATAGAATCATGCAAACAAGTATTATTTTCATAGCTTAGTATTCTATGCACAGAAAAGGTATGCACTGTATAAAGTTTTTCGGCCACCCTTCACATTTTTTTAGGCCAAGTTTAATATCCAACTTCTTTCATACGATATAGTAGGGGGTCCGCGATCCGTCTCTCTTTCAGTTAAAGCAACACCAACGATTCTTTTGTAGCTTAAAATAATGTTTCCAAAATCGTTTCAGTGGTTCATCAACTCATAACAGGGAGAACGGCACTTCTGCATTCGCTTTGAGGCTCTCTACTATTAACCCTTTGCACGTGACGTCACGCTCCACTCGCGCGAATTATGAACGCCATGACGGACGGCGGAAGAGCTATATATATATATATATATATATATATATATATATATATATATTTATATATATGCTGTAGGTGGACGGCAAGCTAAACTCGTACGTTTTCGTTCGTGTTTGTGTTCTCACATTCACAATCTGCAGAGTAATCCTCACCAACACAAGCATGTGTATGTATTGCCTTTCTGTTTCAAATGGAAATGAGTGATAAATAAAATGATCCTCAACCAGCTAGCTGCCGTGCTAACCAGCTAACAGGTCCAACCCGATGATGACCCACATAACTAGCTAACATCGGTTATTCACTGACCTAGCTACATATCCAAAAAAGAAAGCCGTTCCACTGATCATTTAACTTAACACACATACAAAAAATATCGGTTAAATTAAAGATGACATGGCACGGAAACTAGCTTAAAAAACGAGTTAAATGCGGGTCTGTGGAGCTCCTACCCCAGCTAGCTGACGAGCTAGCTGCAGCTAGCTTTGGACGGCTCGCTAGCTGCTGCCCATCGCGTCGTAATATCCACCGGTCAAATCTAAAAATAGGCTACACAGCGAATATAATCACAGATAAGAAGATGGCTAGATGTTACAATTATGTGTGGTTACTACTGATCATAGACACTCCGTGATTTACTGCATGGATTAACGTGTGATAGATAATTAATGACTGCCCTTCCCAGAGCTGGGATGTGGTCAGGCATCCATTAGCTAGGAAGTTGCATTGGCACACCCAGTGAACAACGGTATGGGTAGCCACGACCGACCATGTCCTCTAAAAACATGGGCTACGTGTTATAGTAATCTTTACTTAAGGAGAATTCCGGTCAATTTTTATGTTAGTCTTGATCACTATGCTACGCGAGTACTTTCGATAGAAAAAACCCCGACCCGAATCAGTGCAGGTAACACGGAGAAGCTGCAGCTACGTACTACAAGCGTCCACTGAGCTAAAACAGCAGTGGTCGGGGCCTTTGTGCCTCTTAACAGACACAAAATGCAATTAATATGTCTGTGCCACATGAACAGGGCCCTTACGTGTCAACAAGATGCGTTTTCAACTCAGACATTGTTTAAATTCACCTACCCTGGTCCCTGTCTCGATCCTGCTGGTAGCTAGCTTGCCCTGCTACCTGATAGCCGTTAGCTGCCGTCCGGTGAGTGCCGTCCAGCTACTACCACACTACTGTTTTTTTTAGGGGGGAATAAACTTCAAGACATGACATAACCTGTCCTCTGGAGGACATAGCCACACCACCGCCGCTCCGCGGATTATTATTGGGATGATTATCACACAAGCCTGTCTGAATACACTCACCGGACGGCAGCTAGCAGCTAACGGCTATCAGCTAGCAGGGCAAGCTAGCTACCAGCAGGATTGACCGTGTAACAACAACAACACTTTCAATGTACCGTTTTATCCCTTTTAACAAATTCAGCCATTTTAATCATTGTACCAATGAGAAGAAATAAAATACATCTGTTATATCACCTTTACTCAAATGCCAGTTCAGTTCATCTTTAAGGGATCCTTGGCCTAAGACTAAGACCTCTGATTTAAATGACAGGAATCTGTTCAGATGAGATGTTAATGAGTACAACACGGACACATGTATGGTACAAACCAGCGTGTTTAACGTGATTAGGATCCCCAAAACACAGATTAAAACACTTTAACAAACATAATGAACAATAATTAACTTGAGATAGCCTCAGTGTAATATGATTTAACAGGAGTTCACACAGTGTTGAGATTTATAATAACATACCATGTAACTTTCTGTATGGATCATAGTCATGTTTTAAGGTTTAAGTTGTTAATAACATTTCGGCTCTGTGGGAAGTTAATCCGGTATTTTATCTGCTGCACCATGAAATGTCTTTGACAATTTGCCATTTGTGTGTGTGTGGGTGGGTGGCTCTGTGTGTGTGTGTGTGTGTGTGTGTGTGTGTGTGTGTGTGTGTGTGGGTGGCTCTGTGTGTGGCTGTGTGTGTGTGTGTGTGTGTGGGTGGCTGTGTGTGGGTGGCTGTGTGTGTGTGTGTGTGTGTGTGGCTCTGTGTGTGGCTCTGTGTGTGTGTGTGTGTATGTGGCTGTGTGTGTGTGTGTGTGTGTGTGTGTGTGTGTGGCTGTGTGTATGTGGCTGTGTGTGTGTGTGTGTGGCTCTGTGTGTGTGTGTGTGTGTGTGTGTGTGTGTATGTGGCTCTGTGTGTGTGTGTGTGTGTGTGTGTGTGTGTGTGTGTGTGTGTGTGTATCAGGCACTTTAAGTTATTTTCTTCTGCTTTGTTTAATCAAAGACTGTCAGAAGTGATCCCAACTCAAAAATAAAAAATGCGTCAGAAAGCCCATTTCCCAGAAAGAGCTCTTCATAAGGACATAATCATTAGTCGTTTTGCTGGGTCAGTTTAATTGATTGGATGACGTGAAGATGGGAGAAAAAGACGGAAAAAGTCCCTTCAATTTGGCTGAATTAACCTTCTCTGGGTTGTCAATATCCTCATTTATAGCGAACGGATGAATGAATGCAGGAAAGATAAAATTGAAGGGAGGATAGTGATCTAATTAGGTCAGCTTTCAATTAGCAGTATGCCTCTCATTGCACAAAGGGAGGAGTGAATGATAGATTAATTGAGGGAGGAGTGTATGCCAGGAAAGGACAAAAGGAAGGACAGGAGAGAGGAAGGTCTCACTGAAAGAAGGAAAAGGAAGTAGGAGGGATGGAAGGAAAGAAATGAAAGATGAGACGAAGAAAGTAAAGAAGGAACAGAGGTTTAAAAACAAGCTGGGGCTTTTGCACAAAAGCAGAATTTATAAATCCAGGATAACCGATAAAGCGAAGGAGAGACTAGGTCAGGCTGAGGAGGAGAGACTAGGTCAGACTGAGGAGAGACTAGGTCAGGCTGAGGAGGAGAGACTAGGTCAGACTGAGGAGCGACTAGGTCAGGCTGAGGAGGAGAGACTAGGTCAGGCTGAGGAGAGACTAGGTCAGACTGAGGAGAGACTAGGTCAGGCTGAGGAGAGACTAGGTCAGGCTGAGGAGGAGAGACTAGGTCAGGCTGAGGAGAGACTAGGTCAGACTGAGGAGAGACTAGGTCAGGCTGAGGAGGAGAGACTAGGTCAGACTGAGGAGAGACTAGGTCAGACTGAGGAGAGACTAGGTCAGACTGAGGAGAGACTAGGTCAGGCTGAGGAGGAGAGACTAGGTCAGGCTGAGTAGGAGAGACTAGGTCAGACTGAGGAGAGACTAGGTCAGGCTGAGGAGGAGAGACTAGGTCAGGCTGAGGAGGAGAGACTAGGTCAGACTGAGGAGAGACTAGGTCAGACTGAGGAGCGACTAGGTCAGGCTGAGGAGGAGAGACTAGGTCAGACTGAGGAGAGACTAGGTCAGGCTGAGGAGAGACTAGGTCAGGCTGAGGAGAGACTAGGTCAGGCTGAGGAGGAGAGACTAGGTCAGACTGAGGAGAGACTAGGTCAGACTGAGGAGAGACTAGGTCAGACTGAGGAGAGACTAGGTCAGGCTGAGGAGGAGAGACTAGGTCAGACTGAGGAGAGACTAGGTCAGGCTGAGGAGGAGAGACTAGGTCAGACTGAGGAGGAGAGACTAGGTCAGGCTGAGGAGGAGAGACTAGGTCAGGCTGAGTAGGAGAGACTAGGTCAGACTGAGGAGAGACTAGGTCAGGCTGAGTAGGAGAGACTAGGTCAGGCTGAGGAGGAGAGACTAGGTCAGACTGAGGAGAGACTAGGTCAGGCTGAGGAGGAGAGACTAGGTCAGACTGAGGAGGAGAGACTAGATCAGGCTGAGGAGAGACTAGGTCAGGCTGAGTAGGAGAGACTAGGTCAGACTGAGGAGAGACTAGGTCAGGCTGAGGAGGAGAGACTAGGTCAGACTGAGGAGGAGAGACTAGATCAGGCTGAGGAGGAGAGACTAGGTCAGGCTGAGGAGGAGAGACTAGGTCAGGCTGAGGAGGAGAGACTAGGTGGAGTCAGGCTGAGGAGGAGAGACTAGGTCAGGCTGAGGAGGAGAGACTAGGTGGAGTCAGGCTGAGGAGGAGAGACTAGGTCAGGCTGAGGAGGAGAGACTAGGTCGAGTCAGACTGAGGAGGAGAGACTAGGTCAGGCTGAGGAGGAGAGACTAGGTCGAGTCAGACTGAGGAGGAGAGACTAGGTCAGGCTGAGGAGGAGAGACTAGGTCAGACTGAGGAGGAGAGACTAGGTCAGGCTGAGGAGGAGAGACTAGGTCAGGCTGAGGAGGAGAGACTAGGTCGAGTCAGGCTGAAGTAATTCTGATAGATGAGCGTTTATGGCTTTCTGTAACAGACCGCGAGGTCGATCACAGATTTACTGATGCTGCAATGGAGAATACGTATTGTGCATACTTTAAACCATGGATGTATGAAGAGAACTGGGTCCAGTGTTCAGCAGGAAGCCCCGTACGTTCCAATGAGAGGGCTCAAAAGTGCATAAAGCAAACATGGAGCTCGGCTCTTCCGCATTGTTGGCCCATAACGCTGGTTGGCTCACGATGGGCATGCGCACTAGCAACAATTTGTTTGTGTTGTCGTAGCAACCGGTAGCAACATGCGCGTTCATGAGCTTCTCTGTCGTGTCTCTAGTGGCGAACTCATGAACTCGCCGTTTTCATTGTCTAAAATATTCACTAACGTTAAACACTGTTTTCGTTGTTCCCTATCGTTTACATGCTTAGCTAAATAAATGATAGATGTATTTAGCTAGACAACCAAGGAGATTTAATAATTATGTTGTGCTACTAGCTAGCTAGCTAGCTACTAACTAGCGCTAGCTGTTAGCCTGCAGTTTGGTGAACAGAGCTCATCCATGGCTTCATCCCTCATCCACGTTACAAGCTTTACAGCATACAGCCCTCGGATGGATCATAAGAGAGAACCAAGGCGATGTAATCACTATGTCTGTAGTAACGTTATATAGGCATATAGCTAGCTATGTATAGATCTTAATACAGCCATGCTAGCTACCCCTGATGTTAGCAACTAGCTAGCTAGCCGATAGCCCGCCAGTTTGGGAAACGCTAATGACGTTACATCCACGTAGCTAACAGGCTTTACAGCAGCTACATACATCTCTGGGATGTATCATAACTTCATAAGATAATACCATGGAAGTATTAATAGAACACATGGAGAATTACAACCATTAGCTATATCCATTATTACAGCTAGCTACATGAGCTCGGGAGAACAGTCACGTGAGCGGGCAGGCGCAGTCCCGCGGATCTGCTCGCGTCCACTATGCGCGTTCATCATGCCAAATTGAATAATTCTGGATTTGCTTCTAGTGAATGTTAAAAATGTTAAAAACGTGACGTTTTAAACAAGGAGCCTTTCAGTGTTCGGGCTGGTAAGTTGATATACCCAGAAACAAATTATCCGCTGAAATATAGACGTTTCTTTCGCCATGCTAAGTCTTTCTGGGCCATGGGGTGCAGTACCACCGTTATCCACTAGGACCATGGTGGCTTTTAGACATGGTGCTCTTCCTGGGGGCTTGGTTTATACAGAGTGAGCAGCAGCTTCTTGTGGAAGTATGACAATGTGAAACAATCTGTAGACATACCTAGAGATTGGCATGGTTTTATTTCAGTTAGCCTAATAGCTGGTTTGATTTGCATTGAGAGATGATTTTATGGAAAGTACCCCATGCCAATCTCTACGTATGGTGAAGGGTATGTGATGATGTGGGGTATGGTGAAGGGTATGTGATGATGTGGGGGTATGGTGAAGGGTATGTGATGATGTGGGGGTATGGTGAAGGGTATGTGATGATGTGGGGGTATGGTGAAGGGTATGTGATGATGTGGGGGTATGGTGAAGGGTATGTGATGATGTGGGGGCCAAGGGAACTTTATCAGGATGCATAGTATCCTGGATCCATGAAATAACTGGCCTTTCAAAATAAAAGTCTGCCTGCCTCTATGGGAATTTAACATAGGGGTGTACTGACTTATGCCCCCTGTATTTTAAGGAAGAACATTTATTTATTCACGATACATTATTCATTCACAAAGAAAATTGGTGTCCTTAAAGGTTGGATTTTCCCTCATTTTTTAATTAAGGCATTAAGATAAATTTCCAAAAGATGATTTTTTTATTCCTCTTTTTAGTCAACTTTAGCATGGCTTCATAAACTTATGCTGAGCACTGTAGTTACTGGTCCAGTGAACTAAGACTATAATTAAGGAGGATTGTAGAATTAGGATATACAGTAGGTTTTTATAACTGTACAATCCTTCCAAATTGCAGCTCACTGGAGAGAACACACATTGTGTGCTAATAACGCCAAATTAAATGCACATGGAAGAGGAACATAGATGTTAAAGAATACTAAAATAAATCAATCAACTAAAATAATTAAAGGTGTATTGGTCTCTGGCCAGTCTGCCGTTGTTAGAACCACTAACATGTCGATAGGACTTTATATATTATTCTTCATCTCTTCATTTAAAACACATTTGCAGCTGTATCAGCCTTTTTCTAATTATCTCAATAACTGCCGTAATATACTCACCAAACTTCTAACAACAATATGAACAGCAGTCTTCATACAGCAATATAACAGTAACAATGACTGTTACATGAATAATTATAAAAATAATGGTCACAACTTTATATAGCAGTGCTTAACTGAACAGCACTATGCACCTGTTGTATTTTAATGCAGGCTAATAATAATAAGGTAAAAACCACTGCTGAGTGAACAGAAAAGGCTCCAGGATTTATTAATTCTGGCTGTTAGCCTGGTCAGGAGCAGGCTAGCTGTTATCCTGGCTGTTAGCCTGATCAGGAGCAGGCTAGCTGTTAGCCTGGTCAGGAGCAGGCTAGCTGTTAGCCTGGCTGTTAGCCTGGTCAGGAGCAGGCTAGCTGTTATCCTGGCTGTTAGCCTGGTCAGGAGCAAGCTAGCTGTAAGCCTGGTCAGGAGCAGGCTAGCTGTTAGCCTGGTCAGGAGCAGGCTAGCTGTTAGCCTGGCTGTTAGCCTTGTCAGGAGCAGGCTAGCTGTTAGCCTGGTCAGGAGCAGGCTAGCTGTTATCCTGGCTGTTAGCCTGGTCAGGAGCAAGCTAGCTGTAAGCCTGGTCAGGAGCAGGCTAGCTGTTATCCTGGCTGTTAGCCTGGTCAGGAGCAGGCTAGCTGTTAGCCTGGCTGTTAGCCTGGTCAGGAGCAGGCTAGCTGTTAGCCTGGCTGTTAGCCTGGTCAGGAGCAGGCTAGCTGTTAGCCTGGTCAGGAGCAGGCTAGCTAGTATAAATTAGCCTTAAATCCCTTATCCTGGTTTTGTGCAATACCCCTCTGAAGTGGATCAGATTGTGTGAATTTAATTTTGAATGTGAAGGAAGGAAAAACATAATAATCTATCTTTTTAATAAACTGTCAGACTGTCTGGAGCTTCATCTCACATGGATCTCAATCAAGATCTTTGAACGTCTGATTGAAAAAAAGAAGACAGGAAGTCCTTAAAAGACTCAATAAGAGTGTTTCAGATGTTTGATGATCTGACTAGCATTTTGTTTAAAGCATACTGAGGCATTGAGATTTGATGAAAAGCTTTCAGCCATTAACGGAAGGTTCGTTGCAGCAGCCCACATCCACTGACTCACACTTAATACTTAATTATGGTTGCTTGCTTAAAAATTATTCAATCTTAACATAGCCTACTGTATGACGCATCTCACTGCAGACCTTGGCAACCATCCAACAGAAGCAGAGGGATCACAGCCTTGATAGCTGTAGATGAAGGATGCAGACTAGCAAGGCCCAGGTATATTTTGCCTCTAAATCAGGAGATGTCAATGGTCAATGCGTATGTGTTTACATGCACAACAATATTCCACTATCATTCAGAATATGGCAATGAATTTGATTCAGGGCATGTAAACAGCATATTCCGTTTGGATATTCCGATTAAGGCCTTTTTCCAAACAAGCATTTTCCGATTAAAACGTAAGATATTCCGACCAAACAGGCCAAAACCATCCTACAGGACTGATCAAACCCCGGTCACAGACTGCTCAATATCTCAATAGGGCTATGTGCAATTTTTGAAACGTGGATGCCTGTATGGGTGTGTGTCTCCTATGTGTTTTTAGCATTAATATGTATGCAGTAGCATATTTCTGCACAAAAACTCTGGACTCTGAATTGCTGCTGTTGCACTGTTGCATTTTTGCACACCTTTCTGCACTACCAGACCACATCATATAACAATGTTGCTGCTTGTGACATTCTTGTGTTTTTGTCTTGTGATCTTGTCTTGTGATATTGTTGCCGTTTATTGTTTTAGTGTTAGGAAAAATGTCCCTATCTGTTGAGCACTTTTTTTACTCTTGTGGTTGAAATGTCTTGTCTTATCTGTTGTGCATTTTTTTCTTCTTCACCGTGGGATGGTGAGAAACCAACTTTCGATTCCCCTGCATGTCTAGTATATGTGAAGAAATTGACAAATAAAGATGACTTGACTTGACAGTAGTAGCATTCTTTATTTATGTATTTATTTAGGCATATTTTACCTCATAGACCTAGAGAGGACTGCACTTAGTTTTGTTTTATCTTTGACAATGACAAAAAAGATATTCTATTCTATAGTGTATTCTATTATTCGGGTTTAAAAAGCATTCTTTGGACATCTATACAGATCATTCAGAATATGCGTCTCAATGGGGGTATTACTGCAGTTTACGGCCTCTTGCCTGTTTACGGCTTACGGTCAGCTCTGTGCGTTGCTATGGTTGCTGTACACAAACCAACCAGCCGACAGTTTGCAAGGCTGCGGAGCCAGTAGAGATGCATGCCCACAGCTACTTATAAACATTATCAAAGACTCCGATATCAACCAGTTTTCGGAAGTGCACAAACATCGCTATGCCGACCTTTTCAAGAAGCTGGTAGAAGGAATAAAAGAGAGTCTGTGTTCACACTGTCCAACAAGTCCGCCACCGGTGGAAAACTTTGGAAAAATCGTATTTTGCACGTCTACATGTAAACGGGAAAATGTGTGGAATATTCTCTTTCATTAGTCATGTAAACAGGTAAAGCCGCCTACACATGATAAGCGATTTGCTCTCTGCGCTACGCTAAATTGAACTTCTGGACTCATGATTCGAATTATCATTTAGACAGCAGCCATTCATTTTTGGATCCATGTTAGATGTGGTTTTTTTATTCCTCGTGTTAATAAATTGCAACTCATGCTGCATTACCCAGCAGTCCATCATCCTGTAAGTGAGTGCAAGGGATGATGGGATAAAAGGTAATTGAAAAGAGGAGGCAAAGTAACAGGGATTCACTGCCTGACTGACTCAGTTTACATGCACATAATATTCCGGTTTTTGCCATTATTACAGTATTCCGACTAATGGAAGAGAATATTTCACTAATATTCCTGTTTACATGTAGCCGTGCAAAATGCAATTTTTTAAAAAGTTCCAGCGGTGGAGGACTTGTTGGAGCGTGTGAACACAGCGTCCCTCTTTCATTCCTTCAACCAGCTTTTTGAAAAGGTCGGCTCATATCCAAAAACCTGTTGATATCCAAGTCTTTGATAATGTGTAAAAGAAGCTGTGTTTCTCCTTATCTTTTGGGCATGCATCTCTATCGCAGCCCGGCAAACTGTCGGCTGGTTGGTTTGTGTACAACAACCATGGCAACACAGAGAGCTGACCGTACGCCGTAAAGAGGCGAGATGCCGTAAACTGCGGTTAAAAACCCAGATTGAGACGCATATTCCCACTGCGCTGTATACATGTCCTAAGAATGCTTCTAAAACCCAAATAATACCGTCATATCCCACATATCTTTATCGGAAAATGCTATATTCAGGAAAAGGCCTTATTCAGAATATCCAACCGGAAAATGGTGTTTACATGACCTAAATCAAATTCGGAATATTGTCATATTCTGAATAATAGTTGAATATTGGGGTGCATGTAAACGTATTCAATACAGAAGTAAATGATGCTCTGAATTTATCCTGACCAGATTAAGTTAGTCTGACTTCAGTAAAAATCTGCTGTGTGTGTGTGTGTGTGTGTGTGTGTGTGTGTGTGTGTGTGTGTTCGTATCATGTTAATCTATGACTGGTTACACAATATAAGTCAATGAGTTGTTAATGTGAGCCTTGCCTGTGCTGCATTTTGGCTGCTATGATTTATACATTGAATTAGCAAGTGTTGAAAGAAAGAAAGGAGGGAGGGAGGGAGGGGGAAGGGTACAGTGAACACAAAAGCAAAAGGAAGGAAGGACACAAGGAAAGAAAGAAAAAAGGAAAGTTGTCAAGAGTGAATTCCCTCAGTTTAGGTGCAGTTTGTCGACCATTAGTGGAAATCTGATGCAGGCACTAGCCATTTAGCTGGTGGGCGAAAATTATATTTGCAAGAGTGTAATACAACGTGTGTGTGTGTGTGTGTGTGACGTGTGCATTTGCAGCCACCATGCCTCATGCATATCTGTGCTGCGCTGCGCCCCGAAGGGCTGAGTTATAGTTTAATCTGCTCCTGCTTCGTCCTGCATTGAAAACAGCCTCACAAATCACAGACCACATCCAGACGTCAGTTCACCTCCACGCACACGGGGAGGATGGTTATTTAGGATCTGGGTTCATGTGACTATAGTGTTAATGTGGGCTTTTACACGTGTGTGTAAAATAATATGACACTTTAATCAGGCTCAAACGATCAGCAGACCCTCGTTTGGCTCATTTTGAACCCAGAAGTCGGGACAAATGTGCTGAATGGGTGATATTTTTAAACGTGAAATTTCCTGCTGGAGTAGTTTCTTTAAGTCATACCCGTAATTCTGTAATTATAATTTCCACAAGTATCCCCTTGTGTGACTGTTTTAGGAAGTGCCGTTCATTTCGGTGACCATGTTCAGACCAACATTACCATTTTTTCTTTTTAAAGGCAGCGCTTTGCACTGTCACTACCCGATGTGAGTCAAGTGCAGATGTGAGTTGAGCATGCGTCATGTTGCGACAATGAGATAGGTACATTGCATAGCAGTAATTTATTATTTATTATTATTAAGGCATCACATTTTCACGCCATGATCCCTGATATCCGTTGTAGATTAGAGGCTGAAGTAGCCTCCAAGAACCTGCTAACGAGAGACTTCTGTAATGTCTGAAGTAGCCTCCAAGATGCTAACGAGAGACTTCTGTAATGTCTGAAGTAGCCTCCAAGATGCTAACGAGAGACTTCTGTAATGTCTGAAGTAGCCTCCAAGATGCTAACGAGAGCCTTCTGTAATGTCTGAAGTAGTCTACAAGATCCTGCTAACGAGAGACTTCTGTAATGTCTGAAGTAGCTACAAGATGCTAACGAGAGACTTCTGTAATGTCTGAAGTAGCTACAAGATGCTAACGAGAGACTTCTGTAATGTCTGAAGTAGCTACAAGATGCTAACGAGAGCCTTCTGTAATGTCTGAAGTAGTCTACAAGATCCTGCTAACGAGAGACTTCTGTAATGTCTGAGGTAACCTCCAAGATGCTAAAAAGAGACTTCTGTAATGTCTGAAGTAGTCTACAAGATGCTAACAAGAGACTTCTGTAATGTCTGAAGTAGTCTACAAGATGCTAACAAGAGACTTCTGTAATGTCTGAAGTAGTCTACAAGATGCTAACAAGAGACTTCTGTAATGTCTGAAGTAGTCTACAAGATGCTAACAAGAGACTTCTGTAATGTCTGAAGTAGCTACAAGATGCTAACGAGAGACTTCTGTAATGTCTGAAGTAGTCTACAAGATGCTAACAAGAGACTTCTGTAATGTCAGTACAATAAAAATGGACCTACATAATGAAGTCCGTTCACTGCTGGCTACAAGTTAGCAAACAACAAACAAAGGCTGTTACTGGAATGGCGTTTTGAGCTAACGTTAGCAATCAAACAATCATAGATAGCTACAACGTTTTTGAAATTATTTCCATCTTCTGTTATTATTTTTCTTATTTCACAAATATCAGTATGACACAGACGCGGATCGGGATCCCTTGGCGTTATGCTGAAAACCGTTTAAATCTGAGCATGTGCAACTCACATCTGCACTCGACTCACATCGGGCAGTGACAACAACAAAAAAGATGAGCCTGGCTAACGTCATCTGGCAAAGCCCTCTTTGGCCATTCAAAAACATGCAAGTCTACATTCCTGATAGATCACTGTGCAACGTGAATGTTTTTTGCATCTGATAAACCTTCCAACTTATGGATCTATTACTCAAATTGGTTGGGATATCTTAGGAACAACTGAGATTGGCATATTCATTGTGTTTATCTTCGTACCGTACACTTTTAGTGACCTGTAGTGCCACCATCACGTCAAAATGTTGCCACTCCATGATAAAGTCTCAAAAATGAATTGCTGAATGGAATAAAATTCAGTATGGATATTCAGGTTCTAAGTGGTTCTGGCTGACATTTGCTTCAACAACACCATCAGATCAGGCTAAACTTTCCACATGTACACAAGAAATATGTCATAATTCGGACAATTGGTATGATATCTTACGAAATTACAGCAACCGCCGTCCGGTCATATGACAAAGTTTAGTCAACGGGTCACACGACAGTTAAGTTTAGCGGCAGTAACAGTTAAGTTCAGTGGCAGTAACAGTTAAGTTTAGCGGCAGTAACAGTTACGTTTAGAGGCAGTAACAGTTACGTTTAGAGGCAGTAACAGTTACGTTTAGTGGCAGTAACAGTTAAGTTTAGTGGCAGTAACAGTTAAGTTTAGTGGCAGTAACAGTTAAGTTTAGCGGCAGTAACAGTTAAGTTTAGCGGCAGTAACAGTTAAGTTTAGCGGCAGTAACAGTTAAGTTTAGAGGCAGTTACAGTTACGTTTAGAGGCAGTAACAGTTACGTTTAGTGGCAGTAACAGTTAAGTTTAGCTCACAAAAGGTGACTGTGAGCTGGGTACCTTTAACCGTGACAGCGGCCGTGATGGTTAAGCCATAAAAAGGTGACTGTCATGCAGCGACGACCGTTAAGTTTAGGCACCAAAACGACGAGTTAAGATCCCCAAAGGGGGCTTATTTCATTTAGTTTTGCACCAACCTGAAGTATCTCATTCTGACACCATTTCAGGGCCATTTTTATGCCACATTATTCATGTATGTAGCTAGCTAGCCATGTAGGGAGATTATGTCCCTCCTGTAGACCTCTGGTTGTTGTTTACAAGTGGAGAAAGCAGCTGTCAACGTACAACCTATTTATATTGCTGAACAAATAAGAGATGCGGATGTTAAATCAGATGTCTGGAACCAGGATAATATGAGGCTGAAAGAAAAGCAAATTCAACAGTGTGGTCACCTTCATGCTTTTACATGCTTTGTAATGAGCATAGGAGCTTCTCAGGGCCGCACAATGTTAGTCTTGTTTACCCAGAGCAATTATAATGCTGAATGCCATTTGGCTTGCATGTGTAATGTGTCAGTTTGGGTGTGTTACTGTGAATCACGTTCAAAGCATCAGAGAACATGTAAAAAATGACTTCAGCTGCTGAAGCCAAGAAGATCCAGTGTTTCTGTGTGTGTAATGCCTAACCCCCAAAGAGATGCACAAATGTGCAAAATGGGTTTTGACTCGGGGTTCAAAAATAGCACCATCCACCAGCCAAATGCTGATAAAATATGCAAGTGGCTGGTAGATTAGATATGCTTAACTCATCAGCCAAAAAAAACAAACAATGGTAATCTATTGAGTGGCTGGTACAATTTAAACATTCACTAGCCATTTGGTTGGTGGGCGGAAATTATATTTGCAAGAGCGTAATACAACATTTTATGCCTGTGTAATTTGGTGCATTTGCAATTTCTTCAAGTAGGCCTACAACCATGGCTCAGGTTTCATTCACTCTCTTTTATTCTTTCATTATTTTGTGTGCAATTCTTTTCCACTTAAAGCAAATAAGCTCATGTTTTAAGCTAAGCCCTTTGTGTGTGTGTGTGTGTGTGTGTGTGTGTGTGTGTGTGTGTGTTTATTTTGATGGTTAAATGAATCACACTCCATTCATGTAAAACCATTGGCTGCAGAAAATATGTGCAAATCTGTATTTCTAGGGTTTATCTCAACAATATAAACACTGCAGAATCACTTATGGAACACACAGTATGTCAATCTGTGTTATCTGTTTTATCTCATTGTGCTCTGAGCATCAACTGCATTATATGTGTTTTCATCTGGCTCAGACCACAGCAGCCACTGCAACCTGTTCTTTTAAATAATAATTAAAGTGTCGTGCACAAAGTGCTTGGCTGTCATGTAATACAAAAGTCCTGTCAGTCAAAGACAATGTCGCTAGCTACTCCTCCCACTTTCTAGCTGAAAAGAGAGCACTATATTTATTTTCTACCTTGTTCCTCTCTGTCAAGTCAGCTCCAACCCACCCTGTACCTGCAGTACTCTGGAACTGAGCGGGAAATGTCTTCAGGGTGTATCTCCTGCCCCGACAAAGGCAGATTGTATTTAATTCAAAAGCTTCTACTGGCAGCCTTTTACTTGATATGAATCCTAAATCCTTGTTGTGACATTTCAATTTTAAATACATGAAACATAGTTCACGCTGTCAGCCAGGGTGGCACACAGCAACAGTATTTACACTACAGAAGATGCTCTTTGATTAAAACAATGCTGTGGCGTTCTGGGAAGTGAAACTGTAGACGATGCTGTCAAAATTAACAATAAAGAAAAATCCGGACAGGTCACTCTCCTTTTTAACGTTTGAAGCTCTTACTGTGTGAATTGCTCATATTACATCAACACAATCCTTTCATTATAGGGACACACAAGACCAACATGCCCCGGAGTTGGTATTCATTTTCTCTTGTGTTAATGAATGAATGATCCCACACATTCATATATTGGTTTTTACTATGGTTCTGTTAGTTCAAATTATATGACTCAGAAAAGACTTAGTAGTTCAAATGGCAGCTGGCAATATTCTATATTTACAGAGGGAGGTTAGGGCCACGTGAAAAATGAGTTCTGAGTTTGTTTGGGTTTTCTTAAGATTATTTTTTGGTATATTTAGGCCTTTATTTGACAGGACAGCTTAGACTTGAAAGGGGGGAGAGAGAGAGAGAGAGAGAGAGAGGGAATGAGATACAGCAAAGGGTTGCAGGCTGGATTTGAACCCGCGACTGTTGCGGTGAGGACCGAGCCTCTGTACATGGGGCGCACGCTCTACCAGGTGAGCTCCCCAGGCGCCCCATGAGTTCAGAGTTTGAAGTCGTAAGAATTCGGACTTCTTTCCTCAGAATTCTTACATTAAAAAACATTAAAAAACCCTCAGAATAACTAATAATAATAATTACTATAGAAAAACTCAGAATTCTGACTTTAGACTCAGAACTCAAATACATTTTTCACATGTGGCCCTAACACTCTTCCATACATATTTCTCTCACTGTCAACACATTTTTAATACTTTCCTACTTACCCCTTCCTATGGAAAGCCCATTTCACAGTAGTAATATAAAAAGGACAATGATTGATTGAATTTTTTTGGGCTTTTCTGCCTTTATATATATATATATATATATATATATATATATATATATATATATATATATATATATATATATACATACATACATATGATTGGTTGGCAGTGATCTGCCAACCAATCAGGAGTGATTTTTCTTGCATAAAAGCAGTGGCTTCAGCCAATACTGAGTGAGGAACTTCAAGCCAGGCCTTTCTCTGGACAGGAGAGGTTTCCCTGCTATTCATATGCTTATTAGAGCCATTAGCACCTCCGCGGGAGCTCTCCACATCAGGGTTGGGTACCAAAACCTACACAAACGGTAATATTCGGACCGGATTAGAACGCAAATTTCGGTTCCGACTGAAATATTTTCCCTCTGTTGCTCCGGACAGTGGCAGACTGTTTTTTTCTTTCTCCCTTTTCTGCCGAGTGGCGCCCGTGCCCGCTCGCGGTGTGAAGCACCGCTATTCTCGGACACGCACTCTACAATCACAGCTGATAGACGGCTTTTTGTACACGCTCCGAAACGGACATAAAAATATCACACTTTCTCTGTAGTCTACCGTTAGCTAGCTACCGTAAATGTAGGCTGCTTTTAAAATGGCACATTTTCCCTCTGGGCTCACCAAAACGGACGTAAAGGCATATTAACCATTCATTCACTGCACGGGATCGCTAGTAAACAGATTACACTTGCTGTGCTAGTCTATCGTTCAGAACAAGACCCTGTAGCCTGGTAGTATTGTCTGCCCTTTCTAACCCTCCCTGTGTGTCCAGGCCTCTCTGACACCATCTGAGAGGTTTCTCCTGTGCAGGACCTGCCATAAGTCAGGCCAGGTGTAGTATCTCGCCAGAGAAGGCAAATATGGTCAAAAGAACTGCTAAAGTTTGAAGCTGGTTGGCATACCAACTCAACATTTATTTAGTTGTTACTTGTTAATAGTGTAACTGTTATTTGTTAAATAATTGTAGTTATGTGTTAGGTGACTTAGGTTTACTTATTATATATTTAAGTACTTTAAAACGTTAATTTATTGTTCAATTTAAATAATTTTCAATTAAAAAAAAACTCTATAAAAAAAAAGCCTTTCTTTGATGTCATTTTTTCAGTTTTTCTAGAATCGGTTTAGGAATCGGAATCGTTTCAAAAATACCGGTTCGGCATCGGAATCGTAAAAATCCAAACGGTACCCAACCCTACTCCACATACGTCATCGTTCATTTCCGACAACATGTGGCACAGACGAACGTGACATTCACAGCCTGTAAATTGTCGTTAACTGCCGAAAATTAGGGAGATTTACGGGCGTTTACGGGGACGAAAATCCCACTTTTCATGCAGTGTAATTGACAGGACAGCTAGGTGAGAAAGGGGAGCGAGAGGGGGGGAAGACATGCAGGAAATCATCACAGGTCGGACTCTAACCCTGGACCTCTCCATCAAGGCACAAGCCTCGAAAGTATATGTGCGCCTGCTCTACCCACTGAACCAACCCGGCCACATGATTGATTGAATTTTGACAAGACACAACAGTTATTAACAAAGCAGAAAAATAGAGTTACATAATCTTTAATTTAAATTCATGTGAAACCCACATTATTTCCATATTCCACACTCGGCTCTGATCCATAGTAATGAGGGTCTGTGGTCTCTTCACACAGTTTCCACTTCACACCACTCCAGGATCCCTCTGCTAGCCTTTACCCCCACAGCACTCCATAAAGGGATTAAATACACGAGTGCTTTGCTCTGCTGAAAGGTCACCCCAAGCCACTACTGCTCAGGCTGTTGGTTTTCTGATATATGAAGTCTTTTCCACAAAATACACTGATGACCCGCTCCATAAGGCTGCTGTGTGATCCCTTATTGACTTCACCTGTAAATATCCACTACCGGTATCTGATTGAGGTGAAAGGGAGCAAACAGGTTGAAGCAGGATATTGCACTGTTTGAGATGTGAATTGTATCATACAGCATTTTGTAAGTAGAAGATTTTTAGGCCAGCTAACCAAAATATATATTTGATTTTGGTGGCAATTATGAAGCCATACATACACATTACCGGTCGTTTGGGGTCACTTAGAAATTTCCATTCCACTCAATTATAGACAGAATACCAGCTGAGATCAGTTGCATTGTTTTTTTAACCAGGGCAGCAGTTTTCAGATTACATTATGTGCTTACATAATGTCAAAAGCAGTCACACAGTCCCTGGAGTCAGTAGCTAGAAATATATCATTAAATACTCTTAAAAGAGCAGTTTCGATGCTGTGCAGAGTTTTAAAACCGGATTGGAAGACTTCAAGAATGTTGTGGTCTTCCAAAAAGGCCATTAGTTGACTGTAAACCAACTTTTCATGTATTTTAGATATGAAAGGTAGTTTAGATTTTGGCCTGAAATTTGCTAGATCTGCAGGATCGAGTCCAGGTTCTTTTATTAGAGGTTGGACTACTGCGTGTTTAAAATTTCAAGGGACCACACCCGAGGAAAGGCTACTATTAACTGTAAGAACAGATGGACATATAGTAGGGAAAACATCCTTGAAGTCGAGGAGGGTCACTTGGAGAACCTGAAGGCTTCAAGTGACCAACAATCTTCTTCTTTCAATCTTTCCAAAGACAGCAGAACAGACGACAGAGATGGAGGAATCATAAGCAGAAGGTGTCATTTTAGCCCTAATAGAAGTGACCTTCTCAGTAAAAAAGCAGAGAAATTGTTCACACACAGCATGAGAGGCGTCAACACAATTTGCAATTTGCTGGCCATTAAGAACAGTTAATAGTTTTAAACAACATACGAGATATTGCCTTTTTGCTTCTTTCAAAGTTAGATAATGACGCCAGCAATCTCGTACTATTTGAAACGACACATGCAGTTTGTCCTACTTCCATTTGCGCTCAGCTTTACAGCACTCACGTCTTAAGGTAGTTACACACCAACCAGACGACCGACCGTCGGCAGTAAAGCCAGTCGGACTGATCAGTCGGGTCCCGAGGTCCAAAAAGTGCCTCAGAACACACTGAGGCGACGCCGACTTGAGCGTACGCTCTGCACGTAATACGTCTCCATAGCAGCAGGCGGCGCTGCTCTGTATTGTTTCCATTAACAGTCTGATTATTTCCCAGAAAATGAAAACCGGCAGCTGATTGGACGAACGCGTCACGTGGGTCTGGTTTCTCCTGAAATTCAAAGCCAGACTGTCATGGCGGCTCGTTCAGAATACGATCTCATATTGGACTAAAATAGTTCACCGAAACGTGTTTCTGAAAACATTTTAAGAGAGAAATAGGCCGTGCAGTTGCTGAATCTGTCTTCATTTCAGATCAACAAAGGTCAGTTTAAAAGATTTTCATCAGATTTTGAGAGGCTCATCTGCTCATCATTTCCGGGTGAGTCCCGACTGTCCTGTCTCTGACTGAGCATGTCAGGTCGGCCCAAATGAAGGCCGACGGCTCCTCTGACGGACGACGGCACGAACACACCGAACAGACTCGAGTCACCGACCTCACCAGACTGTCAGACGGCCGATAATCGGCTCTGTGTGTCTGCACCCTTACATCATGAACTGCGCCATTAAGCCAGGGCTCCACTTTTGCTTTAGGCTGCCTACTCTTCAATGGAGCTACCCTGTCTATAACCATTTGACAGCTCCTCTGGATCATCACAAATAGAGTCTGGTATGGCACTATTCTGACTGAAGACAGATGAGACCTGAACAGCAGTGGAAGAGTTAGTTATCATGACGTAGGCCCATTGAAAGTTTGACAAAACCCAGATACACATTTTTATAAATTACATAAAAGGTGTAAAAGGAAGAGACTTTCCTTGATAATACATGATGAAAAGTGTTTAAACAATTGTCAATGCTTCCACTATTAGTTTTTTTTCAGCACTGATGGAAGTATGGTAAAGAATGATGTAATAAGCATTCATTAATAGGAGAACATGATGATTGCAGTAGACATACGGAACATCTGAGTTCACATATTTAATTTACAGACCACAAAGTGATTATTATTATTACATGAAGTTAAATTACAAATCAGCTCTAAAGGTGATGGCACTGTGAACTTTAAAAATGGCCTTTGTGCTGTTTGTCTCCCTTTTTGGCATCCTGTTCTGCAGCTCTCCGTAACGAGATTAGAGGAGGATGGACTCGACTGAAAGGTCGAGGCAGGGAGCACAAGGTTCTCTTTGATTCAAGTCAAATCCAATTTGGTTTTAATGTGCTTTTAACACAACGGAGTTTGTCACCAAAGGCATCGCAGAAGAAAGATGAATACCGATTGAACCAAGTGTGCAGATTTGCAAAAGTGAGAGGTGTGTGTGTGTGTGTGTGTGTGTGTGTGTGTGTGTGTGTGTGTGTGTGTTTTACCAGATTCGTGGGGTCCAAAAACCGGGGAATACAGTATACCTGTGGGGTCTGCACAGCCTTGTGGGGTCCAAAATGCTGGACCCAACAAGGTTAAAGGTCTGTTTGAGGGTTAAGACTTGGTTTTAGGATTAGGGTTAGAATTAGGTTATGGTTAGGGTGTTGTGAGAGTGAGGAATAGTGGACCCAAATGCAGGGAGAGGCAGGCAGGCAGGAGATGGCTTGAGTTAGGATTTATTAATAACAAAAAACGACAGCACAGAGGCTGGAAAAAACACTCAAAGAAACTAAGACAAAAATACAAAAGCAACAGGAAAAACTCAGGCTGACGGCAACTCGGGCAGGGAACAAAGGAGCAAACTTACGGTGACAGGAAACAACGGAATACTAACAGACACCACGATACAAAACGATCTGACAAGAGACAAAGGGAACACAGGGGTTAAATACAAGAGGTAATGAACAAATGAGGGACAGGTGACACGACAGGTGAAACACATCAGGGCGGGGCAGGACAATCAACAAAGGCAAAAAGTAAAACTAGACATGACAGGACAGAAAACAGACTATCAAAATAAAACAGGAAACAGGGACCACTGACAAAAACCTGAAATCAACTAAACACAAAAACTTGACAACACAGAATACAGAATACAGGAATTAACCAAAACATATACAATAAACCAGGAGATAACTAAACAGAAATATACAGAATATACAAACACAGGGAACATGAACAAATAAACAATACAGACAACAGAAATGAACAAACTGATAACAGAAATATCCCTAAACCATAACATAGGGTGAGGGTAAGGGTTAAGGTTAGGCATTTAGTGGTGATGGTTAAGGTTAGAGTAAGGGGCTAGGGAATGCATTATGTCAATGACGGGTCCCCACAAAGATAGTGAAACAAACATGTTGCGTGTGTGGGTGTGTGTGTATGTGTGTGTGTGTGTATTTGCATAAAATACAGCTAGTTGTGAATAAAATTGTTCTCACCCAGAAAACGACCTTATAGGTCGGTTTTGCAAGCAGCCTATAACGACCCACATTTACGTTTGTTGTTAGGTGGTAACTTCTCGTGGCCGTAGTTATTATTGCAAGAGCAAACAGATAAGTAAGGTGACAATGTATCAGCTCTGCTTTTCACTCAGGAGACATGGGTACGTGTCCCATATGAAGCCAAAAGTCAGATGTCACTCTTTTCAATTAACTGACTTTTACGAACTTTAGACCGTGACTGTTACGTTCTCATTTTAGTAGCTTTATGTGTCGTTTTAAGCCAATCCCTGTTGTTTTCCTAATCCTAATCATTTTTGTTGCCTAAACTTTAACTATTTCTGTTTCACAACGTTACCTATATGTTTAAAACGGCCACCATTCCGTTAAATAGAAAGCTCATATATGTCGTTTTTGGGAGTCACTGACAATCAACCTGTTCTGACATTTAGGAAATACGACGTGTTGCAGAGAATAAAGGAACAGCATCTTTTTGGGGTTTGAGGTTGCAGCTTTGTGTTAAACAAATATTTCTTATTAGTTGGGGGTAGGTGGCTAGCCTGGCTCCGCCCTCCTATACTTCCGCAATCAATTTTCATTTTCCTTCACTACTCTGTCTGGGTTTGTGGTATATTGTTAGGTTTTCTCCAGCCAAATATTTGGCGGTCCAATCAGTGAACAGAGGGAGTGGCTGAGAACGATGACGTTGAGGACGTGCGCTAGAAAGATGCGAGCGAAGCCATTCGGTCCGTTGTGGCAGCAATGCTGCCGAATATCCAGAAGTTAAAGCCCGAGCAAGAACAATCTTTGCTGAGTTGTGTTGGTGGCCATGAGGTTGTGGTGAAGGAGTTGGCTAAGGCTAAGGCTAGCGATGCTAAGCCAACGTCACGACCAAACGTTAGTGATTGGTTATGGCAGATCCAGAGTGGCTCTGGGCAGATCCAATAGTTTTAAACTTCAACAGAGTACCCGCCTTCAAGGAAGTTAACACTTGTCAATGGAGAGAGGCCAGACTCTCTGGACCAATGAAATGGACCAGAGTCTGGTAGGACCAGGCTAGTGGACCAGAGTCTGGTAGGACCAGGCTAATGTACCAGATTCTGGTAGGACCAGGCTAATGGAGTCTGGTAGGACCAGGCTAATGTACCAGAGTCTGGAAGGACCAGGCTAATGGACCAGAGTCTGGTAGGACCAGGGTAATGTAGGACCAGGCTAGTGGACCAGAGTCTGGTAGGACCAGGCTAATGACATAAACAGCTGTAACGATGATTGCACAGTGAAAGCAAAAGCTGATTTAATGTGTTAGCATTCTAGCATTTGCCAAAGCGCCAACACACAATTGCCAACACTAAACACAAAGTACATCTCAGGCTGATGGGAATGTCATTAGCCTGCAGGTATTTGGTCACAAACCAAAAGTATTGAACAAACAGAGATTTCGAACAAATGATGGCAATAGATAAAAAGTCAGGGGGATCAGAGCAACTATCCAATAATTGTCGAGATACTTCAATTAAAAACATGTTGGCACCAGATGAAGTTCCTCCAATGTTCCACAATAATGGAGACATTGGGTTGATAAAGGTTGGTTGCTATAATTAAAAGTCTCAATTGACTGCTGTCTGTAATGTATGAATCGAAGGCTGCTGCCTGTCTCTTGTTGTCTCTGTAGCTTGTATCATGTAATTCCTCTCATCTCTCTGACATCAAGGATCACTCCAGCACAGTCTTTGGAGGTCGGAGCGACTCTCATTATACGAATATGCAGAAACGAGACCCTGCTGTCGAACTGTGAATAATGCATACACATGAATAGGGGGTCATAATAATGCTGTGAATGCTATTAATATGGATTGCTCAATCACATGTGTGTGGGAATGAGGTTATTGAATTTTTAACCACTGAGTAATATGTTTAAGCAGCGAAAGACTCCTCATGGAAATGGGAAAGCCTTGACCTTTCTGGATGCATCTGATTCCTGTCGGCTTCACTTTATCAAAGGAGTGTGTGTGTGTGTGTGTGTGTGTGTGTGTGTGTGTATAAAGAGAGAGATGAGCAATAATTGATTGGTTTCTGAAGTTGGTGTGACACAGTGAAGTAACACACAACCCGTTCTCATTCCGAACTCGTAAAATAAGGACGTTTGGACAGTGACTGTCAGCGTCTGATGCAACGAAAAAGGCGTCTTTCAGTGTGTTTGTGTAACGCACCGGGGAGAGCAGCAGTTAGAGAGGATTTAGAGAGTAGTATGTAAGGAGGTTGGTTGGGGGGGTGGATGGGTCAAACACAGGACTTTCACCCAGGAGAGAGGGGTTCACGTCCTGCTTATTACTTATAGCGCTAAAGGGACGGCAATAGTCCCGACCAAGCGCGTTTACTTATAGCGCTAAAGGGACGGCAATAGTCCCGACCAAGCACGTTTACTTATAGCGCTAAAGGGACGGCAATAGTCCCGACCAAGCGCGTTTACTTATAGCGCTAAAGGGTCATTCCCTGTAAATTCGTCACGAGTGTCCCCTTAAGAGTCAAACTGAAATGAAACCAATAGTACGGGAACTGCACACTATTTTGGTAAAATATTACAGTATGCAATACTGGACACTATACGCCGGCATCAGTATCCCACAATGCAATGCGGTAGTAACGACAACGTTCATAAATGACAAACGGACAGAAACCACGGAGCTCTGTAATGTCAATAACGCTCGGATTTACATTTCGACATATTTAAACAACTGTTGGTCTAGTTATTTACCTCTTTCAGTAATTTAAGCATTATCTGGCGTTGCCGCTAGAGCGGAGGTCAGAAGGGGTTACCATGGTTACGCGTCTTCAACGGCAAGGAGGCTCTCAGGAAGTGACGTTAAAAATTGCGGCATAGGGTGAACAGCAAGGGGGTCAGCTTCTCCTCACAACCCGAACCTCCTACGGCGCCATTTTGATGCTACCAAGCCATCACCTCCCGTTAGCATCCCATTGACTCCCATTCATTTTGACGTCACTTTGACAGAGAATAACTTTACATCTGAAGAGTTTAAAGACTCTATTTGTCCATTGTTTATTTCTAAAGAAACACGACAATGTATAAAAGGCTCCATTACCTTGTAGCTCACGTTATGGCTCCGTAGCAGACGTTTTTATAAAAATAGGCTAACGATTGGGTCATAACCACGAGACTTCCTGTCTCATAGTAGAGGAATTACCGTATAGTACAGGAGAAGCTCTCAGGCAGTTTGGACTTCCATTAGCTGTTTAAGTTTAATTCCTAATGTTAACTATCATTATAGTGATCAGTAATTAGCCTGTGTCTATGTTATCTCCTTACATATACCTACGCTCTCCGTCTCTGCTAGATTGGGAATGATTGAGATTTCTCTTGGCACAGCTACCAGAAGACTTCCAACTTTCAGACAGGTTGCTCACGTCACATCTACGTCTTCAAGCTCAGTTGGAGGCTGCTCAGTAACGCTCAGCCATCACCGGGAAAGAGACTTCACTGGTCTCCGTCCAGAGACACGGGACCTGCTGCTCCATTATATATACTGTCTATGGTGAACAGGCGGTTTAGAGTCCTTTTGTACTTATATATTTTAATATCTGGATCTGAGGATATCTTAAAACATGTTTGTTTGCCATGTAATGGCTGCTGATGTGTCTTCATCGTTGCACTATACTGTATGTGTAATTGTTGTCTAGCTCTGTGTGTATTTTACTTTTCATTCCTGTGTGTATCATATCATTTCTAACTAATCAGTTGAGCTTCAGCATGCCTTTCAGCATATGTTTTGGGGTTAAAATTGTTCCCTTTAACAAGAGGCCTCTTAACAAGCTTCCTTAACGAGCTGTTGTTGCCGTGGCGCTGTCAGCATTGGGTGTGTTGACTCTGCAGGCTGTCACCCTCACACTGCTGCTGACAGCTCGTCTGCCTGGGAGCTGCTCAGACGGCAGCCGAGGGGAGCCTAGCTCGGAGCGGGAAGATTTTCTGGCTGTCGCATCAAATTAAACTGCAGATAGGTCGATGTCACCTGAGCAGACATTTAGAAAGGCACAGTTTGGATCTATTACATTAGTAGTGCTACATTACCGTTACACTGATTTTAATCCAATTGTAGGATTTCAATCCCCTTTGTGTTTTGAATTCTGCTTAATGGTATTACTTTTTATTATTACCATTCTCAAAAATCAGCTGGAAGATCAACCTGTTCTCACTCCCACCTCGTAAGATACTGACATTTTGGTCAGTGGCTCTCAGCGTTGGATACTGATGCAGGAATCCCCCTTTAGCGTCTGTATCACCGGGTAGGGCAGCAGCTTGGCCGCGGCACTATAAGATGACTTAGTACAACGGTAGCGAGTAGTATGAAAGACCTAAAATCCGCGCAGGGAGGTTGGTTGGGGGGGGGTTGATGGGTCAAACAACACAGGACTTTTACCCAGGAGACCGGGGATATTGTCACTTGTCACTGAAACATAGAACCCCAAACCAGAAAAAGTTGGGACAGTATGGAAAACATAAATAAAAAAAGAAAGTAGTGATTTCTAAATGTACTTTGACTTGTATTTCATTGCAGACAATGTGAACACAAAATATTTCATGTTTTGTCTGGTCAACTTAATTTCATTTGTAAATATACATCCTTTCCTGTCATTCAGACCTGCAACACATTCCAAAAAAGGTTGGGACAAGAGCAATTTAGGGCTAGTAATCAGGTAAATTGGTTATGAATGATGGGATTTGAAGCAGGTGATGTCAACAAGTGATTGTAATTATGATTTGGTACAAAAGCAGCATCCAAGAAAGGTCTAGTCCTTTAGGAGCAATGATGGGCCGAGGATCGCCAGTTTGCCAACAAATACGTGAGAAAATTATTGAAATGTTTAAAAACAATGTTCCTCAAAGAAAGATAGGAAGACATTTGCTTATTTCACCTTCAACAGTGTATAACATAATTAAAAGATTCAAGGAATGTGGAGGAATTTCAGTGCGTACAGGACAAGGGCGCAAGCCTAAGCTGAACAACCGTGATCTCCGATCCCTCAGGCGGCACTGCATCAAGAATCGTCATTCATCTGTAAGCGATATCACCACATGGGCTCAGGACTACTTTGGCAAACCTTTGTCAAGTACCACAATACGTAGTTACATCCACAAATGCCAGTTAAAACTGTACTGTGCCAAAAGGAAGCCCTATGTTAACAGTATCCAGAAGCGCCGTCGACTTCTCTGGTCTCAGAGGCATCTGGGATGGACCATCACACAGTGGAAACGTGTACTGTGGTCAGATGAATCAGTATTTCAGGTATTTTTTGGGAGAAATGGACGCCGTGTGCTCCGGAACAAAGAAGAAAAGGATCATCCAGACTGTTACCAGCAACAAGTCCAAAAGCCAGGGTCTGTCATGGTATGGGGTTGTGTCAGTGCCCTTGGCAACGGTAACTTGCACTTCTGTGATGGCACCATTAATCAGGGATGGAAATTAGCACCCGCCACCAGCCAAATGCGGGTGATTTTGTGTTGTGGCGGGTAAACTCGCTTCACCTACCGGCCACCGTGGCGGGTAAATAAAAATAGCATACTGTTTCACCCGGACACTTTAGAGGCGGCGCACCTTCAAAAAAAATGTGGCGTTACATCGCAGGCGTTAAGAGGTCCGCTGAGAAAACATCTCAGGAGGAGCCAGTGGACAAAGAGGCGAAAGTCAAAAAACGTTTTTTTAAAGAACGATGGAGAAAAGGAGACAATGGGGAGTCCCGCGATTGGTTAGTTTACGACGAGACAAATCTGATAATGTACTGCTCTGTATGTCGTCAACACGCTTCAGAAGAAGCCAAAACTAATAGTTTCATTGTTGGGACTAAAAACCTAAAACTGGAAGCCATAAAAGACCACGAATCGTCCAAATGCCACATCCAGGTAAAAAAGAGAGCACAGGGAAAAGCAGCCCCGGAGAATACGGCTGCCATGAAGGCACTTACCAGCCTGAAGACGGCCCAGTTGGATAAGATGAAAATACTGTTTAGGAACGCTCACGCAATCGCGAAAAAAGGAAGGCCATTTCAAGATTACGAATGGCAATGCAAGTAAGTTTTTTTGTTTTTGTTTTTTTGTCTATGAAATGTTGAATTGTAGATTAAAGGCTGAATAAGGTCAGAAGAATATAGCGCCCATGTAACTAATGTCGGTAGCTAGGCTAGTTTATATGCATAAAGTAGCCTATAACGTTAGTGCTATGGTACGATATTTACTTCTAACTGTACTTTTCATTGTTTATTTTTCCATTTTCATTTTATAGATTAGATGAGAAAAAGGGAATTAGCACAGGTAGCACATACGTGAATCGGAAGCAAGCCAGGGTGTTTATTAAGCACATAGCTGCAGCTGAGAGGAAGACCCTTCAGTCAAAGATAGCAGCAGCGAAATTCCTCTCCATTATGTCTGACGGGTCTACTGACACTGGCGTGATGGAACAGGAAATGCTGTATACGCGCTTGTGCAACCGAGGCAAAGTGGAGGTCCACTTTGTAGGGATACAGGATGTGGAGAAAGCAGACGGTGAGAACATCGCTCAGGCAATAGACAACATGATGAGGGAGGTCAGTGGAGAAGAGTGGCAGGCCAAGTTGGTGGCATGTGCAACTGACGGTGCGTCGGTGATTAGGAGGGACACGTAAAGGAGTAGTGAGCAGGCTGAGAGGAAGTAACATGCACGTCCTGGGTATTCACTGTATGGCACACCGCCTGGAACTAGCTTTCAAGGATGCCATTAAGAGCTGCTCTATGGCAAAACAGATTGAAGATGTGCTGTCAGGACTGCATACATTCTATTGTAAAAGTGCTCTCAACAGGGCAAACCTAAAGCACAGCTTCAAGATTCTGGGCCAGAATCCCCTTGTACCAACTAGGGTTGGAGGCACCAGGTGGGTTTCTCACCTCTTCAGGGCCATTGACCATTTTTTTGAGGGGTTACCAGGGACTCACCCAGCACCTAGACCAGGTAGGCACAGTGTAGAGAACTCGAATGTTAAGTTAAAAGGTTAGGTCCGTTTACTGTCAGGAATTTGTTCAGTGTAATTTAATAAATCAAACTAACTTAAACTTATAAAACACTTATATAAAAATTTTAAATTGACTAATGACTTTTCTTTATTGATTTGACTGATTTTGTATAAAGATTCAGTCACCAGATGCTGAAGGAGTGAATGCAGTGCAGAAGAGCAAAGCACGCCACTACTTCCAAACCTGCCGGGATCCAGCATTTTTCATGTTTTGCAACTTCATGCATGATTGCCTGACTCACCTCAGCAGCCTCTCTCTGACTCTTCAAACCTCAGCTATCACAGTGGCTGAAGTACACAGCTGCCTGACAGTCACCCAAACAGTGCTCACAAAATACAAAACCAGGTGAGTGTCAGAGAACTGAAAAGTTGTTTTAATGTGTTTGCTGCTTAGCTGAATATCTTAAATAAACTTACTAATGTAAATGTACCAC
>NC_050178.1:22161650-22164150 GCF_008315115.2 Sander lucioperca | reverse complement strand
GAGAGGGATGAGAGGGATAAGAAGAAAGGAAGCAGGAAGGCGAGATAAAGAGAGAACTGGACAGACCGGAGAGAAACACAGAGAAGACAGAAATATTTAAATGAAGAAGGCAGTGATGACAAATGAGAGATGATTGGAAAAAAAATCGGTTTTTCATGAACTTTGATCTCCAAAAAGTTAGTTATTTCTGTTTGTTTGATGAAAAAATAAACTTCAAAAATAATAGGATGAGAATTGCACAGAATTGCCTTCAAAGTTTATTTTTTCATCAGACTGTTAAAGGATCAAAATTAACCTCGAGGCACCGACCGACTTGCCTCTATAGTATCAAGTATCGAAAAATGACTCGTCAATACCCAATTCCAATCCCTAAGGCGTGAATCTCATCAGCGTCACTGAGCCAATCAGCACGCAATATTCTTCTACCAGCATCTAATAATGTCTGTGATTGGCTGTCTAACGTTACACGTCGTAGAGACACGCAGGAGAAACTCTCAGTTACACAGAGACGGGCTCACGTAGTTGGAGCTGAAAAATAAATGAAAAGATTTGTGCCGTGATGTGCAATGTTGTAATTCACCAGAATGCAGGAAATGAAGTGTTTGATGTGCTCAAAATTTCAATTTTGCTCAAAAGTGGGGCTCTCAACCCCCCCAATGTTGAACCCAAAGTTACGCCCTTGGTGAAGGAATGGGTACCAAAGTCACGGTATTGGTATGGGTGACGGTATCGGAAATTTTGGAACGATACCCAGCACCTACCTGTTTGTAATTCTTGCCAAATGGTGGCAGCATGCGATGCCACAGCGAGGGCTCAGCGCCAGCCATGGCTCTCGCTTCAGAAACTTTCTCGAAACATCTTTGTTCTGTTCCCCAGTCTCTCTGTGCAGTAAACAGCTTGGCCTCTTAATATTTGATGTGGTGTTTTTGTGTCTCTGCAGCCTTCGCTTGCATAGACACTTAGTTGGGTTGAGGTTAAGGAGCTGGAGAGACAGCATGCTTTATTAAAATTTATGTCACACATTCAACTTTCAAAGGCCCCCAGAAGCCAGCCATCCATGGCTTTCATCAAGCACTGTGTTCTGTCCTTTGATTACCTTTTGTATGCTGGAAAAACGAGCTGGTAAGGAGCCCAAACTGTTGGCATTTCCCCAATATTGTACCATATCAGAGGTGACAGCAAACTGATCCTTCTTGATGTTGACATACCCACGCACCGTCATTCCTAGCAGGTCCCTGGTAAGCGCCCGGGGCTAGCCCAGACCTCCAACAGATAGTCCCTGGAGCATGTCGTGTCAGCTGTCAATCGTGTCTGCTAAACTTCAAAAGAAGTGTCAAAAGACAAGTATGCTTCCAAATGGGTTACTGTGACACATGGAACTGTCTTGTTTTTTAGCTTTAGTCTCCTGCTAAACACTGTAGAGGAATGTCAGCTCAGTTAGCATTCGGGCTATTTGATAGCCAACTAGCCTGCAGGCTCAGTTAGCTCATTGCTATTACGCTGGGAGCATCGAACTAAAATGTTACTCGAGCTAGTGTTCTGACAAGACAGTGTTGGCAGTAGCTCAGTCAGCAGGGAGTTGGGCTGGGAACCGGAGGGGTGCTGGTTCTAGTCCCCATATGGACAAAAGTATGGTGGTGGACTGGTAGCTGGAGAGGTGCCAGTTCACCTCCTGGGGACTGCCAAGGTGCAAGGCACCGAACCCCCAACTGCTCCGGGCGGCTTTCCACGTGCAGCTCCCTCACTCTGACATCTCTCCATTAGTGCATGGAGAGGTACTGAGCATGTGTGTGTAATTCAGGCCTGTGTGTAATGTGTGTAAGAGTGAAAACGTTGGCCCAATCCCAAAGTCCGGACTCACAGACTCACGGACTTTGGTGGTTGTCCCAATGTCGAATTTCAAAGGGCGTGAGGATTTTGAGTACACACTTACTAACTTACCGAGCCCTTTCCGTGATTCTGCAGACTTCACCAAAGGTAATTACCCACAGTTCAAAGCGTTGAGACGTTTGTAAAGCTTGTAAAACAAGAGTTTGAAGAGATTTGGAATCAGGCAGCCATCTCCTGGGCCTCGGCCGTGTGGAAAGCAACAAACTTAAAATGAAAATTTCCAAACCGGCAAGTGTCAGCAACATCTTTGTTATTAAACGTCACCAAGGTAACATGAGATCTGGTGAAGTGCTGTCCCAGTCCCATTTCTACCTATCTGAGCCCATGTGGCCTCACACTCACTCACTCAGCACCTGAGATCAGTTAAATCCTCAGGGCTGACTTTGGGATTGGGCCATTGTAATTTCCCCTTGAGGGATTAATAAAGTATAAATTATTATTATTATTAGTCTGACTCAAAGTGGAATTTTGGAATTATATCTGCGTTACATCGACGCCGTGGGTACGTACGTTGGTACGTGGCGATACCGACCCTACGCCGTAGCCTGACGTCACCTCTCGAAAAATATACCTACACGTCACGGCGATGCACGTCTCTCGGCCGTGGCTT
>NC_050178.1:22154150-22159150 GCF_008315115.2 Sander lucioperca | reverse complement strand
GTCATGTGCATGATGTTCGTGCATACGCAGATAATAATCCTGTTTTACGGGAATTTACGATAATTTTTTTGTTAAATGGGTTGTTTTGGAAGATATCTACGAGCAGACGGAGATGATACCGTTCAGTTTTTTAAGCAATCTGTTGCTGTGAGAACAACAAACCAAATGCCCTGAGCTGCTTTTCTTATTGGGATGACCAGACATCTTGACACGCCGAAACAAAACCATCTGAGTATCCAACAGTACGTGGAAGAGTAAAAATAGGTATTTTGTTTTGGGCTTTTGTGTGTGCGTTTTGGGTGAATTAAGTCACAGTGACACAGAAATTAAAGAGCTACTGTACATTTGTACTGTAGCTCACTCTCACTTTGTTTCAGACATTTTGAACAGTGTCAGCAGTGGGAACATGATGTGGCCTAACCCCTTCACGGCAGCACAAGAGAGGTTTTCTCGTGTGTTTCTTTGTGCATCTGTGGAAATGAATAAGTGTGTGAAAGTCATATGACTTGACACTGCCTCGCTTTGGTGCACTCTGTAGCAGCACACACACACACACACACACACACACACACACACACACACACACACACACACACACACAGACATACAGACACACACACACACACACACACACACATACAGACACACAGACATACAGACACACACACACACACACACACACACACACACACACACACACACACACACACATACAGACACACACACACACACACACACACACACATACACACACACACATATAGACACACAGACATACACACACACACACACTCCTTTGCCCTCTTTCCAGAGAGTTTCTCCTCCTCGCTTGAATAAACCCTGTTATACTTGTTGTTGTTGTTGTTGTTGTTGTTGTCATGGTGGAGTTAACGAGGTTTTTGGGATTAATTGTGACCGCAGAACAAAGGCTTTGTGAATCTGCAGTGAGAAGCTGGCAGCGTTGGCAGGTGGCAACAAGAACTAATTTTGTGAAAGAAAGGCTCTGAATGTTTAATGCAGAAGAAGAACAGCTGGATCAGAAACAACATGAGGTGAACGGTGACAGTGGAGGCCTGGAGCCTCTCTTTGCTCTGGTACGGTGGCCATGGCAACTCATTCTGCACGGCTAACAGCTCCGGAGAAGGCGATGTTCTGAGTTTCAGATTGAAACGCTATAAAAAGTATCTTTCACTCATCAGCTCTTGAAAATATTTAAACCTACATTGGGTAATTTTTTTAGTTGATTCTTAGCAAAAACCTCTTTATTCTTTCACAAATATGAGCTCATGTGTAATTACTTCCACCAAGTAATCAAAGTATTCTCGTACGTAGAATCTGACATTCAGAATACATACGAGCAAAAATACATTAACCAAAGAGAGACATACCTCTGTCTTTATAATACATTAACCAAAGAGGGACATACCTCCATCTTTATAATACATTAACCAAAGAGGGACATACCTCCATCTTTATAATACATTAACCAAAGAGAGACATACCTCCGTCTTTATAATACATTAACCAAAGAGAGACATACCTCCATCTTTATAATACATTAACCAAAGAGAGACATACCTCCATCTTTATAATACATTAACCAAAGAGGGACATACCTCCATCTTTATAATACATTAACCAAAGAGGGACATACCTCCATCTTTATAATACATTAACCAAAGAGGGACATACCTCCATCTTTATAATACATTAACCAAAGAGGGACATACCTCCATCTTTATAATACATTAACCAAAGAGGGACATACCTCCATCTTTCGCCCTCTTACACTGTGACGAATGCCAGGGGGAGATTACTCGCCAGGGAAGCGAAAAACAGAATTAAAACGACGAACGTGACAGGCAAAGCAACAAGACCAAAGTTAATATTGGAGTTGCTAGAACAGCTGCGTGTAAACGATGGAGATACTAAGAGATCATTTTGGGTTCGGCCAGCGTAGGAGGAAGGGCTAGAAAGTAATATTCAGTTGGTTGTCATATACAATTTCACCGCTAGATGGGAGAAACTCTTACACAGTGTAGCTTTAAATACAGAATTCACGCAAAATCTTGTGGACCTCTGTGACAGAGTGATGAGAGGCCGAATAGTCTCGCATTGCCAGAAGCCACCTGTCTATTCTGGGATAGGGGAAAACACATATGGCTTGTTTGTATTTCTTTAAACCAATCATAGAGTTTTGAAGAGAATTTGGATGGTGCAACAAGGCAGGCCTGCTTGGTTCTTTCAGGGAATGATTGTAAAGATTTACTAAGAATATGTTTACAGCGCTTACGTTTTGGGACCGATTGGTGGGATTGCTGTAGAGGAAATATACACGGGGCGATACACTGGTAAGATCAAATTACATTTAACCATGTATCAGCTAATTTAAATAGATCACGTTACTGTACTGTGTGCCAACAGCTAAGTTCAGGTAATATTTTATGTAGCGTTATAGCGCTAAAGAGACA
The DNA here is from genome assembly GCF_008315115.2 of Sander lucioperca. NCBI lineage: Eukaryota > Metazoa > Chordata > Actinopteri > Perciformes > Percidae > Sander > Sander lucioperca. The sequence continues at coordinate 22,156,679 of NC_050178.1, read as the reverse complement.
GCAATAGTCCCGACCAAGCACGTTTACTTATAGCGCTAAAGAGACAGCAATAGTCCCGACCAAGCGCGTTTACTTATAGCGCTAAAGGGACGGCAATAGTCCCGAGCAAGCACGTTTACTTATAGCGCTAAAGGGGACTTTCAGCGTCAATAAGAACGAAAAAGGCACCTGACCAAGCGTCCAGATTTTACGAGATGGGTGTGAGAACGTGTTGGTTCTGAGGCACTTTTTGGACCTCGGGGAGACTGATCAGTCCGACTGGGTTTTCTGCTGACAGTCAGCCGTCAGGTTGGTGTGTCAGAGCCTTTAGTCTATTGGCATTTATCAGAGATACTAATCGTCAATAATTATCCTGATACCCATTATCTCTGATTGGGGCTCTGTTGAACACATGGCATTGACACTGACATGATTGTGTCGTTGTCATGACAGCAGACACTGATTGATGAGTGTTTGAGGAATGTAATGGTGTGCGTTAAACAGATGGCTGTTTTGTGCTTGGTGACATTTTCAGAAAACTTTAAAGTGGTGGTTCAAAGATTCGCTGCAATGCATTGTGGGACACAACAGCTCATATCATAGAGGCTTATGGGATGGTCAATCATCCTGACACTTCTGTATTGTTCCTGTTGGCGCTGTGTGTGTGTGTGTGTGTGTGTGTGTGTGTGTGTGTGTGTGTGTGTGTGTGTGTGTGCTTAATACAGTAACACAATGATGGAAAGACCCAAATGTTTTTGTGTTTGTGTGGATATGGAGCGTGTCAATGTTAAGTGGTGTGGAGTGTGTGTGTGTGCGTATGTGTGTGTGTGTGTGCGCGTGCGTCTGTGTGTCTGTGTGTGTGTCTGCATGCACAGTACATGTAAACTTGCACTATAATCATCTCAAGTATTTCTCCTGACATTTTCATAAGTAAAATGACTAATTCCTACTAGTCAAATGCTTTCAAGTAATCAAATGGAGGGTCCATGTGACATTTGCAAGCTAATAAAAGAAGCATCCACGTTTCTAGAGACCTAGTGAGGTGGCATCTTGCTGCAGGTGATCCTGTTATACGTATTCTCATACGGTTTGTATGATATCTTACTAAAATATAAGTTATGCCCAATTATCTGTGCGATATCCCATGAATGTCCAGCAACATGAGCGATCGGTGCGCCTGTGCAAGCCCCTGCAGTGCAGAACCTGTTTAGGCAACAAAACTATTTAGTAAGGATGAGGAGAAGATTGTGGTTTGTGTAGCGGTAGGGACTACAATACCCATAATGCAATGGGATGACTTCCGGTTCCTCAGTAAAGTCTTGTTTTGCGCAAACTCCCTGGCGTCCGTCTCATTCATAATACAGTTTTGGTTACAAAAGGTGTGTTTGTTATGTAAATTACATATGTAGCGTTAGTTAAGGACATAGGTTACGGAACAAAAGTAAGTTAAAATAAGTCAATGTTGACTTTTGCTTTCACACGGTTCCCTAACAGCGCCCTCCTGGGTGAAAGTCTGGTGTTTGTTTGACCCATCCATCCACCCCGATCCTCCCTACACAGCCTTTGTCCCTCTTCATACTACGTCAACTGACATCCTTGAGACAGTAGCCCAGTAGAGCGTATTGATGAATTGTGTCTCCGTTTTCACACTTAGGCTACTAATGAATTGTCTTGTTTATTTTTCTATCATCCTGTTTCTCCCTGTTTTATATAACAAATGTTATTGTTGTATATGTTTGGTCTTGGATCTGGCTTGCTAACCAAGCATGTGGTCATCTCCACCTGGATGCTGTGCCGTGTTAGCTCGATGGAGCATACTAATGAATTGTGTCTATGTTTTAACATTTACTAATGAATTATCCGTTTTTTCTTTTCTTTCGTCTTGTTTTACCTATATAGCAAATGTTGCTGCTGTGTATCTATTGTCCTTTTTATTGTAATGGACTACAGATGGAAATTAGCCCTTGGGCTACAATCTGGCACTTTTACGTGTACTTCTGTACATGTTCATCAAATGTGCATTGTCCTGAAATAATAAATAAAAAAATACAAAAATACAGCCTCGCACATCCTGGTTTAGGATTACGTGAGTTTTATACGAATGATATTGTTACATCTCAGAGAATTTGAGGACCCAAAAGCAGGGAGCAGGCGAGAGTGGTTTGAGCTGAAGGATTTATTACACAAAAAAACAAAGAACAGCCAACAAAAGGAGTCCTGAGAGCAGTGATGGGACGTTTGACACCGAGGCACCGAAGCTTGTATCACTCCCCTAAAGCCCACTGGTTCGAAGCAGTGTTGGAGCTTCTATCAAACTGAAATAAGCACTTGACTGATGATGTCCGAAGCTTCGAACGTCACTGAAACTCCGGAAGGGTTGGCTGGATTCATGGATTCATGTCGCTGCGTGCTTACGAACGGCCCGTTAGAATTCACTGGAACATCGCTGGGTTTATGAGTGTGGCTTGAAATTTATTTGATTAGCCTTTTAATGGAAATTAGCCTACTTACATACACCTGTACATAATTCTACGTAGCGGTAGAAGATGG
>NC_050178.1:22144150-22149150 GCF_008315115.2 Sander lucioperca | reverse complement strand
GGCCGCTCTGACGTAGCAGCATTCTATGTTCATCATGGAAAAAGATCAAGCAGCCACTGCACAGCCAATACACTGACACTAGAAACCTTTTATAAATGACATATATAATGACAGAATGTGTATTGGTTGTTGGTCGCAGCGGTGTCTGTTAGCAGTTAGCTCGCTCGTTAGCCGCTGAACCGCAGCAGCGTGCAGGCAGAGCGAGCAGCCGCCAGCTGTTGATCCGTGCAGGACTTCACCGTGAGCGGACTGTTTAGAGACCATGTGACCGGCAGGTAACGTTAACTGGTCCCTATACGCAAATATCATAAATGATAGGGAACCCAGCAACGGCCACGATGAGCTTCTCCTCCTTTTTCTCTGAACTAATGTTTTGGTAGGAACCAAAGTTTACATCGTATGTTTCTCTGGAATCATCCAGCGTGAAGGACGTCTATATTCTGATTGGTTGCCGCTGAACCGCGTCATAGCTCATTACCATAAAGTTGACCTACTTTCAACTTTCTGATTGGCGCTCTGGTCGCTCAAAACGCCCAAAACGTGACGCCGACAGATTTGCCGCTCCTTGCAGCTGAGAGAAGCAGCTTCCATTGAAAATGAATGACTTCCTGTATCTTCAGAAGATCAAGTCGGCCGCGGTGTGGACGGACAGTAAGCTGCAAGCACCTCACCAAAGTCTCTCAGTTTTGTTTTTTTTGGTCCATATGCGGTTAATGACCTGCATATTCCTCAAAGTAGAGGGAGAGAATACCATTACAGTATTGAATAATTGGAGCTCAGACGCAATTTTGTAATTTTCTCAATTTCTGATCCCCTAAATAAAAAACGGAAAATTGGATATTTGAACCCATTTTTTTTTCCAAATGTCCGTTTGTGCTTAGAAAATTGAACTGATAAGCGTTACACGGACCGAACTGGCCCTTTAATGCCACTGCTGTTGAATTATATTGGTATATGCTATACATTATTGTCTGTATTACTACCTCTTGTCTCCACGGTTACCTGTATTTTGTCCTCTTATCTCCTTTAAAAGACACTTTAGTGTGTATGTGTGTGTGTGTGTGTGTGTATGTGTGTGTGTGTGTGTGTAGCAACTGTATGTATTTACCTAAATTTGAATTTTGGCATATAAACAGGATTTATGAACATTTGTTGTAGGAAATGTGCATGCATAAGCATGTGTGTGTGTGTGTGTGTGTGTGTGTGTGTGTGTGTGTGTCTGTGTGTGTGTGCGTGTATGTGTGTTTGTGTGTGTGTGTGTGTGTGTGTGTGCATGTATGTGTGTTTTTGTGTGTGTGTGTGTGTGTGTGTGTGTGCCTGTATGTGTGATTGTGTGTGTGTGTGTGTGTGTGTGTGTCTGTGTGTGTCTGTATGTGTGTGTGGGTGCGTGTTTGTGTATGTGTGTATGTGTGTGTGTGTGTGTGTGTGTGTGTGTGTGTGTGTGTGCGTAGGGAGAGAAGGTGTAATGACTTTGCATCCAATTGCCTCATTAAAGTATTTATTCAGGCCTTTATTAAAGCGAGGCTGCGGGACAGTATGGAGCTAATCCGTTTTACATCCTGTGTGTGTTACTTTGTATGTGTTGATGTAAAAAAAAAATAGGGAAAAAGAGAGACAGCAAAAACCTCAATCTTTTTGGTCAGGGACTACTAGTCTATATCTTTGACTTTCCACTCCAGGGATTGCTCCGTTGCCGCCGGAAAATCCGCTGGATGTCTCCTTCCTCTGTCTCTGTGTTGGCGTTCTAACCTCTGGTGGATTTGTGAGGACTATGGTTAACTGCTCCTCAGATCTCTGCAGGGTAAATCCAGACAGCTAGCTAGACTATCTGTCCAACCTGAGTTTTCTGTTGCACGACTAAAACTGCTTTTGAACGTACGCAGGTTCCACCAAAACAAGTTCCTTCACGAGACCATTGTGCAGTGGCAACGCAGCTTTTTTCCCGGTGCTTAGCCCCGCCCAAGACGATTGTGATTGGTTTAAAGAAATGCCAATAAACCAGAGCAGGTTTTCCTCCCATCCCCGAATGCTCTGTGGACTAGCCAGACCCTCCTCCAGCACACTTTGGAGGAGGGTCTGGCAAAGCGAGACTCGGGACTACAGACCATTTTTAGAGCAATTCAAAAGGTACTGTTGTGAATGGCTGTTTCCTCTGTTGGAGAAAAATAACAAGTCAATGAGAGCTTATATGTGCATTAAAGTTAGTGAGGTTAATGTTTGGTGTAGTTAAGGCTGGACTTATATTTGATGACATTGTTTACCATTGAGTTTGCAGAGTGTTGTTCCTGAAACACCCAATCATTATGTAGGTCAGCAGTCGCCAACGCAGTCTGTTTGTGCCCATCTGTATTTCAATGTTGTTCAATGTTCAATTGATTGTACGTGAATAAATTAGAAATAAATACGGTTGGGTATCGTTTGTTTTTTTTCTGATACCGGTGCTAAATCAATACTTTTAAAACGGTGCCGGTGCCTAAACGGTGCCTGAACCGAAATATATATAATATATTTATAATGTGTATAATATAAAATATAAAAAAGGAGCACAAAACGACAGTTGGTGACATTAAATAAGTTGTTTATTGCTAAGGCCATATGGTCACAATTAAATGATCGATTAATAATGTAATAACAACTTATAACAATGACTTATTTCACCAGTAGATTGCTGGTAAATGACAAAAACAAGCACCACATAGGAAAAGGGTATTTTTCCTATATGTATTTTATAATAACTTTGAATGCACCACGAGGCTGGCGAGTTTCAAGTGAACGCACCATCTGTGTTGTTGTTCCGACAGCGTTAGCTGCAGTCAGACTGTTACGTCCCGCTGTTAGAATCCTCCAGTTGGGTTTAATCCAGCTGCTAGCTAACGCTAACGTAGCGTCCCGTGCAGCGATGCTTCTGAACAAAAAAAGTCAGGCACCGAAATGTTTGTATTCGGTCTCGTTACTACCATTTACGATGGAACCGGTGCCCTATTCAGTCCCTCCAGAAAAACGTGATTATGTGATCGCATAATTCAATGCATAATCAGCCAAAGTCTGCATATTTATGCGGGGGGGGCATTTATTCAAATACGCCGCACTTTCGCCGCATAAATTGCCGATTTCCGCGCAAAATATGCAGGGCTTGCATGATTTCATAATATTTAAAATTTCATAATCCCCGCATTTTCGTTGCAAAAAAGTCACATATATCTTAGCAGAAAGTTGAAAAATGTTGCGTTTACTTCACAGAAGAGCAGCCGTTTTCCCCTGTTGCCATGGGAACGTTATGAAGTGACGTAATTACGCGACGTGAACATCATCGGAAAGCTGCAAACCCCGCGATGATGGAACCGCAGTTTTTGCAAGTTCCTGCAATTTCATCGCATAAAATTGCGTAAATATCCCGCATATTCCATCGCATTTTTTAAGAAAACGTGCCACATAATCAAGGATTTTTGCCCGCAGCAATCACAAAAAACTCCCCATTTTTCTGGAAGGACTGCCCATTGGCACCGCGTTTCAGTACCCAACCCTAGACATATATCAGATACAACTCTCAGCCTTACTCAGGTAGTGTGTTGCTGAATGCTGACAGGTTGTTGTCGACAGTGACAGCTGACAGGATTTGCAATGTAACATGTTTGATATGGAGACACATGCAGTAGTACCACAGGCACAGCGGGGCACCGAGCTTCTCACAGCAGGAGCACACGAGTCTTCTGTGCGCTCTGATATTTATCATTCTGATATATTAAATTATTCATTTATTTATACAGCTCATCTTTCCCACATCTCACATCCCTTGCCCTTGCCTATTGGCTATTTGTTCCAGTTTTACCATCACAGATATATGGAGATCAAAATGTTTCTCCTGAGTGACACATGCTTATGAACACAGAAGGAAAGTAGATGTTGCTGTTGTAAATCACTGATACACCCTTTCTGACTCCAAACTCGTAAAATACGGACGTTTGGACAGTGGCGAGAAGACGGAGAGAAACACACAGACTATCAGAAAGGTGGAGAGGGAGAGATAAAGAGAAAGGACAGAGGCAGAACCAGGTAGCCCATAAGGTGACAGACACACAGACAGACTGTTGAAGACGTACAGTGCAAGTTCTCAGTGGATTTTCCGGTTGGTTAATAATCTTAAGAAAAAGTAAATGGGACATTGTTCTTTAAATGATATGAATTACAAACAAAATTGCCTTCACCTCATTTGTATTGGGGTAGAGGCAAAGAAGTCAGTGGTGGAGATTAAACTGGACCTGCCTACAACCGGTTCTCATTCCGAACTCGTAAAATTAGGATGTTTGGACAGTGGCTGTCAGCGTCTGAAGCGACGAAAAAAGTGTCCTTCAGCGTGTTTGTAGAACGTACCGGGGAGAGCAGCAGCTACACGGGCTTTAGAGAGTAGTATGTAAGGAGGTTGGTTGGGGGGGTGGATGGGTCAAACACAGGACTTTCACCCAGGAGAGAGGGGATCGTGTCCCGCGTGTGTCTTTAACCGTCCCGTTATTCCTGCGTGTCACGGAAACGTAAGCCCACCCACGACCTTTTCCTTAACATAACTGCGTCAATCGATGGGAGTGAGAACCTGTAGTCTCGCATTGCCAGACCACAGCGCTGTGGAGTAAGGTCTGGCTGCACCAAATATAAATTCTGGGATATGTGAAAAAAACACTTTGGTTTATTTGCATTTCTTTAAACCAATCACAATCGTTTTTGGCGGCGCTAAGCTCCGGACACAGCGACGGCTCTGCAAAATAGTCTCTGGAAGGAACTTGTTTTGGTGGAACATTTGCACCCCGCAAAAGAAAACGCAACATAAAACATTAAATGAAGTTAACTGTTGACGCAATACAGAAACGTGAGCTATTTAAATAAGCTGATACATGGTTAAACCTCATTGGCTCTTACCAGTGTATCACAGTTTATCTCTGTGTGTACTTCGTCCACAGCAATCCCACCAATCAGTCCCAAAACGTCCCAGTATCAGTCCCTGTGTT
>NC_050178.1:22131650-22139150 GCF_008315115.2 Sander lucioperca | reverse complement strand
GCATGGAAAATGAAAGTCTTGCACTCAAATGTGAAAAAGTTGCCACGAATTACACACACACACACACACACACACACACACACACACACACACACACACACACACACACAGAGTCCAGTATGTGAGTGTATCCCTGGGCTGTGGTTCCCATTTACACCCTGTTTACTGCCTGCAGTGCCAATCAGCTGAAATGCCAGTCTGCTGCCGCTGGCAGGAGCCTGAACTGTTACATCCCACTATCGTAGTGTTTTCCTCCAGGGAGAGAAGACGGAGAGAAACACGCAGACTATCAGAAAGGTGGAGAGGGAGAGATAAAGAGAAAGGACAGAGGCAGAACCAGGTAGCCCATAAGGTGACAGACACACAGACAGACTGTTGAAGACGCACAGTACAAGTTCTCAGTGGATTGATGGTCCGGTTGGTTAATAATCTTAAGAAAAAGTAAATGGGACACGGTTTCTAGAAAGAAACATTGCTGTTTGTTCTTTAAATGATATGCATTACAACCAAAATTGCCTTCACCTCAATTATATTGGGGTAGAGGCAAATAAGTCAGTGGTGGAGATTAAACTGGATTGCACCCGTTCTCATTCCGAACTCATAAAATAAGGACGTTTGGACAGTGGCTGTCAGCGTCTGATGCGATGAAAAAGGCGTCTTTCAGCGTGTTTGTGTAACGCACCGGGGAGAGCAGCAGTTAGAGAGGATTTAGAGAGTAGTATGTAAGGAGGTTGGTTGGGGGGGTGGATGGGTCAAACACAGGACTTTCACCAGGAGAGCGGGGTTCACGTCCCGCTGGTCACGCTCGCTATAGTCGCTTTTTACTTTCCTCCCGCGTGTCACAGAACCGTACGCCCACCCACGACCTTTTCCTAAATATAACTGCGTCAAAAGGGACGGCAATAGTCCCGACCAAGACCGTTTACTTATAGCGCTAAAGGGACGTCAATAGTCCCGACCAAGCACGTTTACTTATAGCGCTAAAGGAGACTTTTAGCGTCAATAAGAATGACAAAGACACCTGACCAAGCGTCCATATTTTGCGAGATGGGAGTGAGAACGTGTTGATGTATATGACTAGAAGTAATCGGAGAGTGGTTGTTTTGTTGGGTGGGTTTACTGACCTGTTAGATAACAGGAGAGTAGACCATTTGCTTTGGGAACCATTTCCCAAATGCATCATTAGGGCTGCACAATTAATTGCAATTTTATCGAAGTGTAATATCCAAATTGCAGGGCGGGCGCAATATTTGTTAAAGGCAAAATATGTGTCACACCATGTATATACATATATGAGACTATTACCAACTGACATTCTGAATGAATTGTGGTGCTGCAGAGACGTCCTGGCCTACAAATTGTATCCTGTAGACTACAGAAAAAATATATAAAAATCTTGGTTTTGTACAGTTTCTTGCAAAAATCACACTATAATCATTTAATTTTTATTTTTTAATTTTATTATTTTTCAATGAAAATGAGAATAATATTAGAAAAATTATAATTTCCTGCAATATCGTAAATTATATTGCAATCGCAAGATCAGTCAAAATAATCACAATTAGATAGTTTCCTCATATCGTGCAGGCCTATGCATCATTAAAATAATCTAGTTCATGCGCAGTCGAGAGGTGTTTCTGTAAAGCTTCAAAGTTAAAGGTACCGTGTGTTTTTGACCACTATTTGGTCTATTATTCACATTCCTGCAAACGGTTTGCACACTGTTTGGCTGATCTACACGTGGTGGTAACATGCCAGGAAACGCAGCAGTCAGTCAGTCAGTCAGTCAGTCAGTCAGACAGTCAGACAGTCAGTCAGTCAGTCAGACAGTCAGACAGTCAGTCAGTCAGTCAGTCAGTCAGTCAATCAGTCAATCAGTCAGACAGTCAGTCAGTCAGTCAGTCAGTCAGTCAGTCAGTCAGTCAGTCAGTCAGACAGTCAGTCAGTCAGTCAGTCAGTCAGTCAGTCAGTCAGTCAGTCAGTCAGTCAGGAGACAGCAAGCTGTGTAAGCTATGCAGATCTCTGACCGTTAACAAAAACTGGCTTTGCAAATGTTTTGTGAGGAAGGAAATTGGTTTGAGCTCAAGGATATTAAATTCAACAAAATGTTATTTTGACGGCAACGTTATAATGGGAAAGTACAGTGGGGAATCACTTCGCAATAACTTTGCAACTCTTTCACATTCAGAGTAATACAACCTGTGGAAAACAGTCTTCCCTGACCACAAACGTACATCCCTGGACCAAAGCAGTCCCACCATTACAAAGATGATCCAACAGTTACTGTACATACATGAGTGATTGTAGCTTACATTGCGTTGGTTTGCGTTTGCTTGTTATGGCTCTAAATTAAAGTGCTCATATTATGCTAATTTTCAGGTTGATAATTGTATTTAAAGGTTATATCAGAATAGGTTTACATGGTTTATTTTTGTAACATCTTTGTTGGGAGTCGCACATGTTCAGTAGCTAGGTAAGGACTACTAGCCAGTCAGAAGCAGAGTATGAGGGCCCTGACAGTACCTAGGTAAGGACTACTAGCCAGTCAGAAGCAGAGTATGAGGGCGTGCCCTGACAGTACCTAGGTAAGGACTACTAACCAGTCAGAAGCAGAGTATGAGGGCGTGTCCTGACAGAACCTAGGTAAGGACTACTAGCCAGTCAGAAGCAGAGTATGAGGGCGTGCTGTACTGTTTGGAGCAGTTTGTGAACAGAGTTTTCTGTTGGAGATGGTAAGTCCCTTTGGGGTGGACTTTGGGCTTTTTCACTTTGTAAACCTATAACATGCACAACAAATATATATAACACGATAAAGAAAAGGGAAAAAGCCAAAAAGAGCATAATAATAATAATGAGCACTTTAACCAAGAAGCTAAAGTAGTTCTCTGTATCCATTATGAGGTTCATAGAAAATAGAAGTAGATTTTCTCTGATTAAATAAAGGTTAAAAAAGGTGTGTGTGTCTGTCTGTGTGTCTGTGTGTGTGTGTGTGTCTGTGTGTGTGTGTGTGTGTGTGTGTGTGTGTGTGTGTGTGTGTATGTCTGTGTGTGTGTGTGTGTGTGTGTGTGTGTGTGTGTATGTCTGTGTGTGTGTGTGTTTTGATTCTGTGTGAAGTTCCCTTTATCTTTTGTCTGTGACACTGTTTGAATAAAACTCATCCGCACACTAAGAAGTCTAAAAAAATAATTTCTTTTAAAAAATGAGTTGTCATCGGGCTCTGAGCCCCCGTCAGCTCCGTTCGTCTGTTGTTATTTGTTTGTTTGGGTCTAATTAGCACAAAATCCGGCCTGAGTTTGGTGCTGAGGGAGGGGGTGGGGAGACTGATGACAAAGACGCTGCAGTATATGCAATATGCAAATAATAACTGCCAAGACTGTGTTGTACGGTGTGTGTGGAGAGCAGCTGTGTGTAGCTGTTAAATGAAATCATGAATAAATATTGTTTTCATTTTTATGCAATACGTTATGAAATAATTCAATAACTGACATATTATTTCATCAGTCTTAATTCACATTCTTACATCATTCTCAGTAACGTTTAACTGGATATGTTGCAGCTTCATAAATTACATAGTTTTATAAATGATGAAATAACTTTTTATTTTTCTAAATAAACTTAGTTTAGAAGTTAGTGCATTATTGATTTAGCAATTCTTACACCAAGTAATCCAACTGAAAGAAAAGCTCTTTACCCAGTGCCTCGGAGCAAGGCAGTCTGCTCCAGTCATCACCAGCTAACAACTGGGGATCGGCCGAGACTGGTTCTTCAAGGCTGATACTGGTTCTTCAAGGCTAATACTGGTTCTTCAGGGCCGATACTGGTTCTTCAGGGCCGAGACTGGTTCTTCAGGGCCGATACTGGTTCTTCAAGGCTAATACTGGTTCTTCAAGACTGATACTGGTTCTTCAAGGCTAATACTGGTTCTTCAAGACTGATACTGGTTCTTCAAGACTGATACTGGTTCTTCAGGGCCGAGACTGGTTCTTCAGGGCCGATGCTGGTTCTTCAGGGCCGAGACTGGTTCTTCAAGGCTGATACTGGTTCTTCAAGGCTAATACTGGTTCTTCAAGACTGATACTGGTTCTTCAGGGCCGAGACTGGTTCTTCAGGGCCGATACTGGTTCTTCAAGGCTAATACTGGTTCTTCAAGACTGATACTGGTTCTTCAGGGCCGAGACTGGTTCTTCAGGGCAGATGCTGGTTCTTCAAGACTGATACTGGTTCTTCAGGGCCGAGACTGGTTCTTCAGGGCCGATACTGGTTCTTCAAGGCTAATACTGGTTCTTCAAGACTGATACTGGTTCTTCAGGGCCGAGACTGGTTCTTCAGGGCAGATGCTGGTTCTTCAAAGCCGATACTGGTTCTTCAAGGCTGATACTGTTTCTTCAGGGCCGAGACTGGTTCTTCAGGGCCGAGACTGGTTCTTCAGGGCCGATACTGGTTCTTCAAGGCAGATACTGTTTCTTCAGGGCCGAGACTGGTTCTTCAGGGCCGAGACTGGTTCTTCAGGGCCGATGCTGGTTCTTCAGGGCCGAGACTGGTTCTTCAAGGCTGATACTGGTTCTTCAAGGCTAATACTGGTTCTTCAAGACTGATACTGGTTCTTCAGGGTCGAGACTGGTTCTTCAGGGCAGATGCTGGTTCTTCAAAGCCGATACTGGTTCTTCAAGGCTGATACTGTTTCTTCAGGGCCGAGACTAGTTCTTCAGGGCCGAGACTGGTTCTTCAGGGCCGATACTGGTTCTTCAGGGCTGATACTGGTTCTTCAAGGCCGAGACTGGTTCTTCAGGGCCGAGACTGGTTCTTCAGGGCCGAGACTGGTTCTTCAAGGCCGATACTGGTTCTTCAAGGCCGATGCTGGTTCTTCAGGGCAGATACTGGTTCTTCAGGGCCGATACTGGTTCTTCATTGCCAATACTGGTTCTTCAGGGCCGATACTGGTTCTTCAGGGCCGATGCTGGTTCTTCAAGGCCGATGCTGGTTCTTCAAGGCTGATGCTGGTTATTCAGGGCTGATGCTGGTTCTTCAGGGCCGATATTGGTTCTTCAAGGCAGATACTGGTTCTTCAGGGCCGATACTGGTTCTTCAGGGCCGAGACTGGTTCTTCAGGGCCGATACTGGTTCTTCAGGGCCAATGCTGGTTCTTCAAGGCCGATGCTGGTTATTCATTGCCGATACTGGTTCTTCAGGGCCGATACTGGTTCTTCAGGGCCAATGCTGGTTCTTCAAGGCCGATGCTGGTTCTTCAGGGCCGATACTGGTTCTTCAAGGCCGATGCTGGTTCTTCAAGGCCGATACTGGTTCTTCAAGGCCGATACTGGTTCTTCAAGGCCGATACTGGTTCTTCAGGGCCGTGACTGGTTCTTCAAGGCTGATACCGATACCAATTATTAGTAGTTAAAGGGGAACTATGCAGTTTCTTTAGCTTAATGTACCTTAACTGAACAGCTTCGGAGACATTGGAATGGTTATATGACTTTTTTCGGGTTGAATGGTGGTCGTCTCGCTTCCCCCTGTGAGCGGAAAAAACACGCTTTTCCACGTTTTCGATGCTATTTTTCACTAATACCAACTTATTATTATTTTATTATTACTTTATTACTTTATTACTAATTTTGGAATTGATTGTCAATAAATCTAATTTCTAGGAGATTATACCTGATTTTGACTAATTTTAGAGGAACGTATGTTGGTGGAGAATCAATCAATCAAGATGTGTGGATGTCAAAGTTTAGTCAGGTTTTTTAAACCATTTCAGTTTTTTCAAATGTTATAAAATTGAAAACCCACAATTCAATGAAAGTAGGAATCGAGTACTTGCAATTGTACTTAATTTTTTGAGTAATTTGGTTAAAAAGAAACCCATATTTCTGATATAGAAGTTTTGAGAACGGGTCAAATTTGACCCAAGGACAGTATGAGGGTTAACTTCATGTAATATTGTTGCGTTGTCTTTTGCACGGTGCAAATGTTCCACCAGAATGTATGAATGAGATGTACATGCAGCATTTCATTATGAAACTGCAGTACAGTATTGCCGTTTTTCCACTACATCAGACTGATCTCACAAAGTGGCGTAAGTGTATGACACGCCAATTTGTATGTCATTTTTGCGTATTATGTTTAAACAATTTCTAAGATTAAAGTAGTAAATTTACAGAAAAAGAACTTGGATATTCTCTGAGATTAATGTGGCAAATTTAGAATTGGAATAAATTACTTCTCTGCAAATTTCACACTTTGCAAAGTCATTAAGTGGGCCTGATTGGACCCTTTGGCGGGCCGGTTCTGGCCCACTGGCCGTATGTTTGACACCCCTGCTGTAGCGAGTAATATAAAAGGATGGAGGTTGGTTGGGGGGAAGGATGGGTAAAACAGGACTTTCACCCAGGAGGGCTGGGATTTTTAATAAAGCCTTCCCCTTTACCTAAACCCAACCGTTTATTGGTTTCCTAAGCGTGTGACGGTGGTCACTGTCGTGTTTTTGTTGTTTTTTAGTGTTACTAAAGCCTTTCCCAATGTTCTTTCTCTAAACCCAACCTTTTTGTTTTCGCGGTAACACGCCACCTGGCAACGCCACGTGGCGTGCATGTTGACATCCGATGTACACAGCGTAGACAAACACGTGGATAGCTCAAAATACCTACAGATAAGACGCCACTTGGCTTACACGAAAGTGGCGTATAAGTTTACGCAAAGTCATGATGCCATGTTGACTGCATGGTACCTGCTCGACTCTACTCGCCTTTTTTGGTTTCCCGTTCTGATAAAGTCCCTGGTACCTGCTAACAGCTACTTTATTAAGTACCACCTCCGTGGAGGTTCCCAGAGAGCTGAGGCGATACCAAAAGGTGACGTGAAAACCTGCAGACTCCTGATTGGTTGGAGAGAATCGTCACTAATCACGGCGTCATCATTGCTATAGCGACAGACGGGGAGGTCCTGAACAAACCGCCATTTTTAAATAGTTTAGCCAGCGGTGGTTTTTTGCTTCTTTAGAAACTAAATGTTTCTTCTGGCAAACAGCCACATGATGAAAATCAGAAACACTACACATCAACACACGGTTGGGCTAACTGTACGTCCACACCGCCGTTAACCGTACGTCCACACCGCCGTTAACTGTACGTCCACACCGCCGTTAACCGTACGTCCACACCGCCGTTAACCGTACGTCCACACCGCCGTTAACTGTACGTCCACACCGCCGCCGACTTGAGCTGCAAAGAAGCTCAGGCCGCCCCGGTCAAGGACGCTTGTCAGAAAGTCCGGGGAAGCTGTTTGAGGCTTTGGCCGCTGAACCGCAGCAGCATGCAGGCAGAGCGAGCAGCCGCCAGCTGTTGATCCGTGCAGGACTTCACCGTGAGCGGACTGTTTAGAGACCATGTGACCGGCAGGTAACGTTAACTGGTCCCTATACGCAAATATCATAAATGATAGGGAACCCAGCAACGGCCATGATGAGCTTCTCCTCCTTTTTCTCTGAACTAATGTTTTGGT
>NC_050178.1:22096650-22124150 GCF_008315115.2 Sander lucioperca | reverse complement strand
AGAAATGCCTTGATAAAATAATCAAAAGGCTGAGTAAAAATGCGGTCGATTCCGAGACGAGACCTTCAAAAAGTGGTCTTAAGAACAGTCTCGAGACCAAGACCTATCTCGAGTACCATGTACTTGCACTTACAACTTGTTGTCCCGAGTTTGCACCTTCAGGGTTGAAAGCACTTAATGGGAAGTCGCTTTGGATAAAAGCTAAATGACATGTAATGTAATGTAATGTAATGTAATGTAATACTACAACACTGACTTCCACCATTTTGGACTCACCAGCTCTCTTTTCCTTCGAGGGTCAGCATGGTCAAGACAGTTTGCAAGTGGTCATTGACGCAAGTTTAAAGGACAATTCCGGCGCAAAACGAACCTAGGGGTTATTAACTGTTGTGTACCTACTCTGTCTCTCTGGGACATGTTTTCATGCTAATCTAATGAGTTTGGAGCTTTAACGGGGCTACCGCGGACCGCTGGTTAGCTTACAATGCTAGTATATAGGGCATGGGGACACTCAAATTAAATCGCTATTTAATACCACTAAAAAGGCTCAAAACATCACCACACTTTAACGTTAACATAATGAGGGTCCCTAAATGTGAACCGAAGCATTGACAACGTTATAAGTGTACAGATAGTTTATTAAAAAGATAGATTATCAAGACAGTCGCGTTCATGTTTACTTGCGGGAGACATCTTGAAAACCAGTCATGACTAGTCGAACGCCGTGCAGCGTGGAATTCCCATACTGTCTATGGAGATTCCACGTTGCACGGCGTTCGACTGGACCCTAATTATGCTAACGTTAAAGTGTGGTGATGTTTCGAGCCTTTTTAGTGGTATTAAATAGCGATTTAATTTGAGTGTCCCCATGCCCTATATACTAGCATTGTAAGCTAACCAGCGGTCCGCGGTAGCCTCGTTAAAGCTCCAAACTCATTCGATTAGCATGAAAACATGTCCCAGAGAGCGACAGAGTAGGTACACAACAGTTAATAACCCCTAGGGTCGTTTTGCGCCGTAATTGTCCTTTAAATGTCAAAGCTGATCAAACTTGAACTCTGTGTGAAAGCACAGCACACATTTATTTTGCCTGTGTGTTCGAATCCACGGATTCCAATGATTGTTTTAAATTGTTTGATTTCAGTGCAGAAATAGCTTTTATAGATACTAATGTTACTGAGCACTTACCCTGCTTTCACACTGGGTTGCTTTGTTGTCCAAAACACAGTTGGACTGTCCCTTCTCACTCTAACCCCACTGGTCTGCTTTCAGACTTGTTTACTATTGTTCTAATCTGCTGTCCACTGCAGTCCATCAATAAAAGGTGGTTATTTATCATGATTGCCAGGAAACGATAAGGGACACCTGTTTTGACATTTGCAATGAAAATGGAGAATAGCCTATAGATTGGAGGTACCATGCAGGTAACCCTCTTCCAATACCCTTCTTAGAGAAAATAAATGTGTTGTGGTGTCAAGTTGGGCTTGAAAGTTATTCTCTGTTTTTTCCTTTGCTATGAATGCCACTAAACATGTTTCAATCAGGAGAGACTTCGTTGCAGATATGCAAACATTTATTACTAACATATAACCAAACAAGTACAAACATAATTATTTGGAGATTAGACTCCATTGTAAAGGGGTATCTATACAACTAATGTTTAGGAAAACCAAACACATCCCCCAATGGAATCTAGACACTGGTGGTGGTGGTGAGAAAATCCGAAACTTAAATGGGCCGTCAGCCGGGAGAAGACCGATACACCGTCTAAAATGCCTGGAGGTAGAAGGGGAGGAGGCGGGTCGCACTCTCGTCTGAAAATACAACTGACAGAAGCAGGAGAGAGAACAGATTTAAAACATGGTAGTCATGCTATGATTGGATAGAACATAAGTGCCCGATTCTAATTGGTATACAGAACCGAACCACCCACTGCCCAGCTGATCAGTTAAAGAGAATAGAGACAACGTATTAGAAGTCTCCCTGACAGAATTTACGCTGAGCTACATTTTAGTGAAACTTTCATGTGGCTTTTTCCGGGTGTAAAGTGGTTAGCACACACCAAATGTTTCGGCCGATGACGTAGAAAGCCGTGCAGATTTTGACCAGCTCACACCGAGATTGAAGGCAGGACACATTCAGAAACCGTATCTCACTCATAACGGCATGGATGGTTTTTTCAAAGTTTGTATGCGTGTGGAAGCACCAGAGACACAAAATAACTCCCCAAATCAACAGTTTGATCATGTTGGTTAATTTTAACTTACCTGAAAGGAAAAACATGACTTTAATGCAAAGATGATAATCTGTATCTCCACACTTACACAGATACATATTTACATATGCAGACTATCTGATCCATGGGCCGCTGAGCAGTAGGGGGTTTAGGTCAGCGGTGGTAATTAAGTCAGGTCGCTGGCTTTTCCCTTCACCATTTAGATTTGGTAGTCTCAGATCAAACAGGCCACCTTTTGCTCATTAGTTTGCTTGTCTGTCCTCAAACCCACCACACTTTAAAGTGCTCATATTATGCTCATTTTCAATTTCTCATTTCAATTGTATTTTGAGGTTGTATCAGAATAGGTTTACATGGTTTAATTTTCAAAAAACACCATATTTTGTTGTACTGCACATTGCTGCAGCTCCTCTTTTCACCCTGTGTTCAGGTCTCTGTTTTAGCTACAGAGTGAGACCTCTCACTGCTGTAACATCTTTGTTGGCAGTCGCACATGCTCAGTAGCTAGGTAAGATCACATGCTCAGTAGCTAGGTAAGATCACATGATCAGTAGCTAGGTAAGATCACATGCTCAGTAGCTAGGTAAGATCACATGCTCAGTAGCTAGGTAAGGACTACATGAGCTAGCTAGCTGTTTCTCCAACTTCAGCAGTACAAGGCAGGATTAGCCGGGAGAGGGCACACTTCCAACTTAGCGTGGAATACCTGCATAACAGGGACATGGAAGTAGTTCTTTACAATTCATTTTGTAGATTAGGGTGAATTTGTGTGTGTTGTAGCAGTGTTTTGCCATTGAGAACGAGCTAGCATGCTAGCGCTAGCATGCTAACGGTTAGCCCCCTAGGCCCCTCGTCTCAGCTAGTGACGTAGAAAGCCGTGCAGATTTTGACCAGCTCACCCAGAGACTGAAGGCAGGACACATTCAGAAACCATATGGATGGTTTTTTTTACAAGTTTGTATGCGTGTGGAAAAATAACACCCCAAATCCCAGAAAAAGTGGCTTTTTCATAATATGGGCACTTTAATGTTCAGCTCTATATGCACGTCATCCTACCATCGATCTTGTTGGAAATCATTTTGGCAAAAAGTGTCAGATGAATGACTAAAACATAAAATGCAAAGCTTGTATTAGTTTTGTGATTGTGTCGTTGCCTTGGCCGATCATTGTTGTGTATGTCTCAAGGAAGTTTCATGTGTGGCGACAAGAACTACCTGGAGTTAAGACATTATTGAAATAAGATTTGTGTTTAAAAGTAAAGTCTCCAGCTGCTCTGCACTCTGTGGTTTTCAAAGCATTAGGAGTTATTTTGTGATGAAAAGCTGTAATGCACTTTTGTGGAGCCCACTTTGCCTCAAGGAAAACAAACCAACAAACAACAAAGTAGACCCAGAAATAAAATGTTACATTTTCACCAGCCTTAGAGTGGCGCTTAAGTAGATTTTTCCTTTAATATTGTAAAATTAGTTGTAAAGGCCAAAGAAGGGCTGTGGAGAAGAAACAATAACACATTTTTTGGTTAGTGTTTTCTAATTCAGCCGTCTTTGAGGAAGGAATGAGATGTTTTTCAGGAAGACAGAGTCGTATTCATTTAAAAAAGAAATACCAGATTTTTGTCAATCAGGATTTTAAACGATGTAATTCCTGTCAGATACCGACTGAACTCCTGCAGCTCTGCCTTTGAAGCCCTGCTTGTTAACACTGCACGTTTGCAAACCTGCTTGCTGAATATCTGCTGTGTGAACATGTGAACCAGAATGAAGTGAATGATGCACAAACAAGTTGTAGTGTTCATATTATAGATGGCCATGTTCACAGTGGGAATTATTGAATGATTATTTGTGGGCATGGGCTTGTAGATTAAGCAAATATTTCACACAAAATCAATCACGAATGTTTAAATGCAAATATATTTCGTGGAACTTCATGTTATTTTGAATCAGGTCTTATTTCATGTACCTTTTGGGGAATATGTGAGCATATTTATTCAATCGTTGTCCACATGTAGGACATCCTAACAGGTGAGGTAAACTGTCTTAAATCCTGACATCCTAGAGGCATTGGAGTCATTTCATAGATTTAGGGAAGTGTATGAAATGCTTTTAGTGCCAAGACTGAAACTAGAATCAGCTATGCATAACTATGGACCAAAACAGATATGCCACTCAGAGATACTTAAATAATTAAAAAGATAAATCTATAATAGATAAATGTCTTGACGTTGTCTTTACAAGCATCTTATTACGGTCACGCAGGTATTGGGTATGTGGTAAGATTGTAAAGCTCTACTGCTGTAATTTGAACATTTACAAATTATGATTTGATAAAAAGAATATATCCAGATATTAACATAAAGTCAACAACACCACATGTTGCAATTAGGTAAAACTATAGGAAACTAGTTAGCAAGCAAACACGGAAATTTAAACAGATAGCTAAAAGTAATTAATAGCCTGGGAAAACCCTGACAAACTTCCAGCAAATTTGAGATTTACTCTGCAAGTCCGGCTAAAAGTAGTGGCTAAACAGTTCAAATAATTAGTTATGAGTAATGTACTGGATACATGTTTGAAATAGTTAGCTTAAAGAAACGTTAGTGGATAAATGGTTGACATATTCAGTTTCCCTCTAAGTGGTGGTAGTAGTAGGCTAGTAGTAGTATTGCTGACCAAACCAACCTTAATGTTGACAGAATAATTTTATGAAAAACTTGTTTTATATAATGAATAGTGTTATACATTTGCATTAACATTGGAAATCAATGAAGGGATACGTGAGTTCACCTGACAGGGCTGTGGGGGTACCTCGGACCAAAAAGGTTGGGAACCTCTGCTGCAGCTGTCAAACCAGCTCATTTCATTAAAATGATCAGACATTGTTTCGCGAGCGACGTTACTACGTCTGCTCTGGTCACTGAGACTTTGCTCTGCTCTGCCGGCGTCTGCAAAAATAGGCGTCAGTCTAACGCAAATGTTAAATTTCAAGCCAAAAAGAATACTTGGAATTGATGGTGGTGGTAAATATTCATGAAAAAGGACACGTTTGGGAACGGGCAACACAGATTTAGATAATGAACAACTAACCACGTTACACACTGGAACTTTAAACTATACAGACAGACGTCAATACACATGCTAACTTCAAACTGTTACTATAGTACAGATAGATGATCGCTCCCTTTCTCTTGCTCTTAACTCTAAAGCCACGTTTCTCTGCTCAGTTCACCAAATCTCAGTGATAATACATGAAAATGACTCAGTTGGCTCTGCACTGATCTGTCAGAGAGAGGGGAGAGCGAGGTGACGGCGAGGAGGGAGCAGATAAAAACAAGGCTGTAGAGCGAGACGGACACACTGGAAGCTATTAAAAAAGGCCAGAGAGAAAGGGCTACAGATATAGTGCACTAGCCTGAAAGCAGTCTGTTTCTTCTTTTCTAGACTGATTCTGAAACTGTCAACTTACACAATATGTTAAAAAGTATATGAGAGATCAATATCAGAAAATAGAAAAGAAAAAATAGAATAGCCACACCAGCGGAGTATCTATTTTAATCTATTTTAATTTATTAAAGATCAAAAACAATATTTTTTTGTTTATGTCGAAGAACGTGTCACACACATGAGAAATGAACCACATATCGGTGGGGTTATTCATTATCATTATCCAAACCAAGCCAAACATTTATTTAACAATGTGTGTGTGTGTGTGTGTGTGTGTGTGTGTGTGTGTGTGTTTGTCTTCCTGGAGTTCCTTGAGCCATAGTGTTGATGTGATTTTCGAATGTTTGTGTGTGAAATTTCCATATGGATTTGTGTGTGCTGTGAGGGCTGTAGTATGTGTGTGTGTGTGTGTGTGTGTGTGTGTGTGTGTGTGCCAGCCCAGCCTGCAGTCTAGCTCGCGGGCTTCCAGCTCGACTCTTCAGTTATGCCCTGAGCCAAGAACCCGTGTGTGTGTGTCTGTGTGTGTTTCATGGATCTGAGTTTATCCTTTTGCCACAGCTGTTACCTCAAGCAATAATTATGTATTCATGTGTGTGTGTGACTGTGTGTGTGTGTGTGTGTGTGTGTGTGTGTGTGTGTGCGTGTGTGTGTGTGTGTGTGTGTGAATGTGTGAGTGTGTGTGTGTGTGTGTGTGTGTCAGAGGGAGTGGAAACGAGGGTTTAAAAGAATTTCAAGTAGCAGCATAGTAGAGCTGTGTGTGTGTGTGTGTGTGTGTGTGTGTGAGTGAGTGAGTGTGTGTGTGTGTGTGTGTGTGTGTGCATGTAATGTATGTGTGCATGTATGTGTGCATGTATGTGCGTGAGTGTGTGAGTAACTGTGTGTGTGTGTGTGTGTGTGTGTGTGTGTGCGCGTGTGTGCATGTGTGTGTGTGTGTGTGTGTGTGTGTGTGTGTGTGTGTGCATGTATGTGTGTGAGTGTGTGAGTAACTGTGTGTGTGTGTGTGTGTGTGTGTGTGTGTGTGTGTGTGTAACTGTGCGTGTGAGGAGTGGGAGAGGAATTGAGGGTTTAAAAGAATTTTAAGTAGCAGTGTATTAGAGCTGTGTGAATGTATGAATGTGTGTGTGCGTGTGTGTGTGCGTGTGTGTGTGTGTGTGCGTGTGTGTGTCAGAGGGAGTGGAAACGAGGGTTTAAAAGAAGTTCAAGTAGCAGCATAGTAGAGCTGTGTGTGTGTGTGTGTGTGTGTGTGTGTGTGTGTGTGTGTGTGTGTGTGAGTGAAAGTTGAAGGTTTAATATGAATATATATGCATTATTTCACATGCACACTTTTACACTTTGCTCTTTTCGAGCATGACCATATTTCACTGCAAATCTAAGTTAAACACTGAAAACTAACTCAAGATTCATCAAATGTTACCATGAAACTGTGACATCACCTTCAGGTGTCTGAAGAGGCTGGTCTTAGTATCAAGGTTATAATTAGGTTCAGGTTAGGGATAGAGGCTAGGAAATGTACACTTCATGGTCAAAACCAGTGTTGACGAACTGGCCAAAAGCCGGTTAATTAACCCGAGTCGTGTCACTGAACCGGGAGAATCGAGTGTCAATGAACCGACTCACTCCTGATTTTTTACCTCATTCATGACGTTGTCTTTGCTGGTATTCTTCTGCTACTGTGTGTGTAGTAATCTAGCTCATTAGCACCTCCACTGGAGTTTGGTAGAGGTTTTCCACCAGATTTTGGAACCTGACAGCAGGGATTGGCTCCCATTCAGCCACAAGAGCATTAGTGAGACCAGACGCTGATGTTGGGTGATCAGGTCTGGCTCACAGTCTGTGTTCCAGTTCATCCCAAATGTGTTGGATAGGGTTGAGGTCAGGGCTCTGTGCAGTCCTGTCATGTTCTTCCACACCAAACAAAAACCATTGCTGTATGGACCTGGCTTTGTGCACGGGAGCATTGCCATGTTGAAACAAGATAAGGCCAAACACAAAGTTTACTATTCACTGCAGCATTAAGATGAACCGTGATGAGGATTATATCAAATCCTAAAAAGCAACTCTGGTTGTGTGCAAAAGTATGTGGACCCCCCATCCTTTCGATACATACTGTCCATAGTGTGTGTGGCAAGTATACAAGTACAACACGTGTGTGTTTGAGAGAGACAGGTGGAGAAATATTCATAATTGCCAGTCTACTTGAAGGTCAAATATTCAAGACATATTATTACAACAAACCCCATGACAACGACTGAAAACAAATTACCCTGTGACTCTGAATTAGTCAACCCTCTCTCTCTCTCTCTCTCTCTCTCTCTCTCATTTTCTTTAAGAAAATTGTTTTCCTTGTACTGCATTTGTCCAGGTCTGTCTCGTTATCTCTGCCAAACACATTGACTCCCTGTTTCCTTCTCTGTCTCCGTCTCTCTCTCTCTCTGTCTGTCTGTCTGTCTGTCTGTCTGTCTCTCTCTCTGTCTCTTTGTCTCTTTGTCTCTACCTCTCTCTTTCTCTCTCCCACACACATACTGAACAGGGTGAACCAAGAACCATGTTCTTGGCAGCTCAGATCAGTCCTCCTCTGTATTGTTGCTCTGAATGGACAACATGTGACACGTTTTCCTTTCACACACAACACTGATGAGGTGAATCTACGTGAAAGCTGCTCCAGCTCAACATGCAACTGGCTGACCTCGTCCTGCTGTACCAAGTTGCAAAACCCTGGTCATCTTTTATCTTAAACCAGTATATGGGAACAATCAGAACAACTCTTCCTGAGGATCTGAAGCTTGCAGACTCAGTAAAATGTTCATGTGTCTGTCCATGCAATCCTACATTTTGGGCACCATGTGGATGGCCATTTCCGACCCTCGCACACATTTTACGCACACTGATTACTTTATGCCTGTTGTGGCCACGTGGATGTAGAAAATGTGAATTGCATTTAGGTTGATTAGTCTTGACTATCTTCAGTGGGACAAAACCTCTGTGAATTGTAGAAAAGTTCAAGCGAATGCCCATTAAATAAACAAGCTATCTGATCTATTTGTACATACTTTGATTTTGCTTGGTTTGCTCGGTTGCTTTATATTGTTATTAGGCTGGTTGCTTGCATGTAGGATGCTGGTTTGTGTCTTTGAGGTGATTCGTGGCTGCGTGACAGGGAACATTTGTTTGCAGTAGACACAAACAAAGAGCAGCCTGATATGTTATGATCCACTAGAGTTTGGCACCATACGACATGAATAAATCTCTGTTTTTGTTATCTTCGCCGCCACCTTGACTGTGGTGCTGCTACGGGAGTCGGGATGTACAAGCAGGGAGCGAGTGGGGAAAAATGAAGTCCAAACCGGTGTGGAGGTTGTACATAGAAAATAGGGGCGGCTGTTTTAACGTGCACCGTTCAATTGACACGGAGCTGGGAGGGACAATTGTGTGAGATTCAACTCACTTTACTGATAAGGGCACTTTTCTAGTTCCATTTGTTTAATCACTCTAGATCACTTACAGTAATGGCCGTTTACAGTAGATGCAGCGCTCGATGGTGTTTTTTGCCCCCAGCTGCTCCTTCCAGGCAGCGGTCGCAGCGCTGCCTTCAAGGCACCTAACCCTAAACTTAACCTTAACCCTAACTTAACCTTAACCCTAATCCTAACCTTAACCTTAACCTTAACCTTAACCAGTGCCTAATCCTAGTGCCTACCAGGCAGCGCTGTTGCTGGCAAAAAACACAGATAAACAGCCGCAGCCAAGTTTGCGCGCCAATGTGACGTCAAAATGACGTAGATCTCGCTGGCGTGCCAGGATTTTGAGTGCGCGACCAGAGGGCGTGCACCTCTCTATTTCTTTCCAACCCGTTCTCATTCTGAACTCGTAAAATAAGGACGTTTGGACAGTGGCTGTCAGCGTCTGATGCGACGAAAAAGGCGTCTTTCAGCGTGTTTGTGTAACACACTGGGGAGAGCAGCAGTTAGAGAGGATTTAGAGAGTAGTATGTAAGGAGGTTGGTTGGGGGGGTGGATGGGTCAAACACAGGACTTTCACCCAGGAGAGCAGCGTTCACGTCCTGCTGGTCACGCTCGCTATAGTCGCTTTTTACTTTCCTCCCGTGTGTCACAGAACCACCCAAGACCTTTTCCTTAACATAACTACGTCAAAAGGAACGGCAATAGTCCCGACCAAGCACGTTTACTTATAGCGCTAAAGGGACGGCAATAGTCCCGACCAAGAGCGTTTACTTATAGCGCTAAAGGGACGTCAATAGTCCCGACCAAGCACGTTTACTTATAGCGCTAAAGGGACGTCAATAGTCCCGACCAAGCGTGTTTACTTATAGCGCTAAAGGAACGGCAATAGTCCCGACCAAGCACGTTTACTTATAGCGCTAAAGGAGACTTTTAGCGTCAATAAGAACGACAAAGGCACCTGACCAAGCGTCCAGATTTTACGAGATGAGTGTGAGAACCTGTTGTTTTTTCAGCGGCGTGCGACAAGCGGAAACAGGAAGCGTGGACGAGCTGGAGGGTAACGTGATGCCAGGACTCTCAGAGTGACTGCAGGTCTCTCTGGTAAACTTACTGGTTAAGATGAGATCTTTTATGGTGAATGAAAGGCTTGCTCCACCAAGTAGCTCATCCAATCAAATCTAAGCATTGACGTCAACGCTGCTGCTAGGTCTGCTGTCGTTTACCTTTTTCTCCTTCTTCTAGTCCGTAGAAACAGCAAAGTCGGTAGCCTTTCCTCATTAGCGCCACCTCTGTTCAGGAGAAGACTGCAGCTAGTGTCACGACCACCAGCGCCAGTATAAACAGTTACGGCGATCCCATATGGAGCTAAAAGAGTCTCAATAACGATAAATACACACACTACATTCACATATGTACACACAGGATTCATAGATGCACACTATACACAAATGTGCACAAAATTCACAAATACACACACAAAATTTAAAAAGCAAAGAAGATTCACAAATGCATACAAAATTCAGAAATGCACACAAAATTCAGAAATGTATTTCTGATGCAATTCAATTCAATTCAATTCAATTCAATTTTATTTATAGTATCAAATCATAACAAGAGATATCTCGAGACACTTTACAGATAGAGTAGGTCTAGACCAAACTCTGTACTTTACGAAGCCCCAACTATTACAGTGGTTGCCTCAAGAGCAAGCATTAGCAGTAGCTATTGCGACAGTGGCGAGGAAAAACTCCCTTTTTTTGTTAGGAAGAAACCTCGGACAGACCCAGACTCTTGGTAGGCGGTGTCTGACGGCACCAGTTGGGGGAGTGGTGAATGGTGGCAATAATAGTCATAATAAAGATAGTGAAGCAGTGATCACAATGGTAGTCATAGTAGTTCATGTCATAGTAGGGCACAGCAGGGCGTTACGGGGTGTAGTGTGGCACAGCAGCCTGGGTGGATGCGGTTGGACGCGGCAGGACGCAGTCGGACACTGCGGGGAAACGCAGAGCGTAGCAGGGTGTAGTAAGTCCATAGCGTCAGCTGCACCCAAGACCCCGGTGTAGGTGCCACCCAATTCCAAGGCGATGTTCTGGGTGAAGAAGAAGCAAAGGGACTCCGGGGAGAAAACTCCCCAGAGCTAGGTTAGTAACAGGCATTTATGGGACTAAGATGCACACAAAAGGAGACAAGTGAAAAGAGAGAAGAGGGAGCGGCTCATTGTGTCCTTGGAAGGAGCTTCCCACAGCAGTCTAGAGTTATAATAGCATAACTAAGAGAGGCAGGCTAAAGAGAGGGGCCCTGGACCGGGCTCGTACTCTCCCCTGCCGGAACGGGCTTGTACTTCCTGCCTCCCTCTACTCTACTCTACTATGCTGCAACTCCTCACTCCCTAACTATAAGCTTTATCAAAGATGATGGTTTTCAGTTTATTCTTAAATGTGGCGACGGTGTCAGCCCCCCGAACCCAAGTTGGGAGCTGGTTCCACAGGAGAGGAGCCTGGTAGCTGAAGGCTCTGGCTCCGATTCTACTTTTAGAGACTCTAGGAACCACAAGTAGCTCTGAGTTCTGGGAGCGCAGTGCTCTAGTGGGACAATAAGGTACTAAAAGCTCTTCTATGTATGATGGTGCTTGACCATTCAGTGCTTTGTAGGTCAGGAGAAGGATTTTAAATTCAATCCTGGATTTTACAGGAAGCCAATGCAGAGAAGCTAATACAGGAGAAATGTGATCTCTTTTGTTAGTTCTTGTCAGAACACGTGCTGCAGCATTCTGGATCAGCTGGAGGGTCTTGAGGGACTTATTTGAGCAGCCTGATAGTAAAGAATTACAGTAGTCCAGCCGGGAAGTTACGAATGCATGGACTAGTTTTTCAGCATCGTTTTGAGACAGGATGTTCCTGATTTTGGCAATGTTACGAAGATGGAAAAAGGCTGTTCTTGAGGTTTGTTTTAAGTGGGCGTTAAAGGATAGATCCTGGTCAAAAATGACTCCTAGATTTCTGACAGTAGTGCTGGAGGCCAGGGCAATACCATCTAGGGTAGCTATATATTTAGATAATGAAGTTCGGTGGTGCTTGGGTCCCAGCACAATAACTTCCGTTTTGTTTGAGTTCAACATCAGAAAATTGTGGGTCATCCAGGATTTTATATCTTTAATGCACGCTTGAAGTTTAGCTAACTGACTGCTTTCGTCTGGCTTGATTGACAGATATAATTGGGTGTCGTCTGCGTAACAGTGAAAGTTAATTGAGTGTTTCCTAATAATATTGCCTAGAGGAAGCATATATAAAGAGAATAGAATTGGTCCAAGCACTGAGCCTTGAGGAACGCCATGGCTAACTTTAGCGTATTTGGATGGTTTATCGTTAATATTAACAAATTGGGATCGCTCAGAAAAATAGGACTTAAACCAGCTTAGTGCGATTCCTTTAATGCCAACTAAATGTTCCAGTCTCTGTAAGAGGATGGTATGGTCAATAGTGTCGAATGCAGCACTAAGATCTAATAAGACAAGTACGGAGACAAGTCCTTTGTCAGCAGCAGTTAGAAGGTCGTTAGTGATTTTCACCAGTGCCGTCTCTGTGCTATGATGCATTCTAAATCCTGACTGAAAGTCTTCAAATAGACTATTTCTATGCAGAAAGTCACACAATTGATTAGCGACTACCTTCTCAAGGATTTTGGAGAGAAACGGGAGGTTAGATATAGGTCTATAGTTGGCTAAGACCTCAGGGTCGAGAGTGGGTTTTTTCAGAATAGGTTTTATCACAGCTACTTTAAAAGACTGCGGTACGTGACCCGTTAATAAGGACATATTGATCGTATCTAGTAATGTGGTGTTGACCACGGGTAGTGCTTCTTTAAGTAGCTTCGTTGGAATGGGGTCTAAGAGACAGGTAGTTGGCTTAGCTGAAGAGACCCTTAACATTAATTGTTGGAGGTCTAAAGGATAAAAGCCGTCTAAATAAGTATCAGGTCTTATCGTTCTCTCTAGCCCTCCTGCGCCCAATGGTGAGTCGTTGGAAGCTGTGGGCAGAAGGTGATGAATTCTTTCTCTAATTGTTATAATTTTATCATTAAAAAAGGTCATGAAGTCATCACTGCTCAGAGCTATAGGAATAGATGGCTCAATAGAGCTGTGACTATCTGTCAGCCTGGCTACAGTGCTGAAAAGAAACCTTGGGTTGTTCTTATTTTCTTCTATTAGTGTTGAGTAATAGTCTGATCTGGCATTTCTGAGGGCCCTCCTATAATTTTTTAGACTATCTTGCCAATCCACACGAGATTCTTCCAGTTTGGTGGAACGCCATTTACTTTCAAGTTTTCGTGAGATTTGTTTTAATTTGCGAGTTTGGGAGTTATACCAAGGTGCTAGTTTCCTTTCCTTCATCATCTTCTTTTTGAGAGGAGCAACCGAGTCTAAAGTAGTCCGTAGGCAGGCCGTAGCAGCGTCTACAAAGTTATCAAGTTGGGAGGGACTAGAGTTAACATAACAGTCCTCTGTTATATTAAGGCAGGACATTGAGTTAAGTGCTGTTGGAATAGCTTCCTTAAATTTAGCTATAGCACTGTCAGATAAGCATCTAGTGTAGAAACTTTTATTTAATTTCGTATAGTCTGGTAGTAGGAATTCGAAAGTTATTAAAAAATGGTCTGATAATAAAGGATTCTGCGGAAATACTATTAAATCGTCAATTTTGATGCCATATTCTAGCACAAGGTCGAGGGTGTGGTTAAAACAGTGCGTGGCCTTATGCACCCTCTGACTGAAACCAATAGAATCTAGCAGTGAATTGAAAGCAGTACTAAGGCTATTGCTCTCAATGTCCACATGGATATTAAAATCACCTACAATAAGTACTTTGTCTGATTGAAGGACTACGCATGATAAAAACTCTGAGAATTCAGATAAAAACTCAGAATATGGACCTGGTGCTCGGTAAACAACAACGAATATAATTGGCTGTACTGTTTTCCATGTTGGGTGTTGAAGATTAAGAACAAGGCTTTCAAACGAGTTATAATTTAGTTTAGGTTTAGGATTAATTAACAGGCTCGAGTCAAATATGGCTGCAACTCCCCCTCCTCGGCCTGAGCCTCGTGGAATTTGGGTATTATTATGACTGGGAGGAGTGGCTTCGTTTAAACTAACATATTCGTCATGGCCCAGCCAGGTTTCGGTGAGGCAGAATAAATCAATGTGGTTATCTGATATCAATTCGTTTACCAATAATGCTTTCGATGACAGAGATCTAATATTTAATAGTCCACATTTGATTTTCCTATTCTGTTCTGTCGTTGCAGTGGTTGTTTTAATTCCAATTAGGTTGTTTAGTATAGCACCTCTTTTGTTAGCGTTTGGTTTAAACGGTCTCAGTCGGGGGACAGACACGGTGGTTATGGGATTATGAATGGGTGATTGCTCTGAAGGGAGCACAGAGGGGCGTGTAGCGCTGTATCTCTGATTATTGACTTTGGGAGAGTGTGTCTGGTCAGTGTGCTTGTGGGAGTGTTTACGGGATGTAAACAGTCAATCAGAGGTCTGGGTATGCAGGGCGTGGTGCAAATTTCCACGTAGCATCTGGCTTCCGCGTGTATTGGGATGAATCCCATCCCTGCTGAACAGGGAGCCACGTTCCCAAAACAGATTGAAGTTGTCAATAAAACCTATCCTGTGAATACTGCATGTGAGCTGGAGCCAGGTGTTAAGGGAGAGTAGTCTGCTAAAGAGGCCTGATCCGCGACCTAGAGATGGAAGTGGGCCCGAAATAAAAACCGACTTCCCAGTGCTTTTTAAAGCCTCAATGAGAGTGGTAAAGTCTCGCCTTGTGCGCTCACACTCCTGAATCCGAGTGGACATGTCGTTATGTCCACAATGGACCACGATGCGTTTGATAGAGGTCGGAAATGAGGGTATCAGGTCCATAACTTTAGCCAGGATGTCTGCAACTTTGGCTCCGGGAAAACAGTGTGTGACAGCATTATGAAACCGTAGGTCTCTAGTGATGGAGTCCCCAATAATTACTGTGGTTAGGGGGAAGAGCGGACGAGGAGTGGGGGGGTGTGGGTAGCCGGTGACGGGAGCAAAACAGTCAGTGTCGGTTTCAGATGGGCAGGGAAAAGAAGAGGAAGAATGCTTACCGTTCGGTTGTGGAGATTGTTTTTGAGGAACGTTGTCATTTGGCCGATCCAGGCAGTGTAGGCCACCGGACCGTCTGACTACCGCATCCCTCAGAAGCTTTCGCCGCGCGGTAGCAATCGTCTTCCGTGACGACGGCTGGTCAGTCTGCTTTGAAGCGGGGCGAGCCCGGTGAGCCGCACTGGCCACCACCGGCTCCGACTCCGACAAAGCATTGAAGCGGTTGGAGAGGCTGAGGGCAGGAGGCGATGGAGCCCTACCCGAGGCTCTCTTTCGGCCGCAAACCACCTCAGTCCAGGGTGGCTTGATAACCGGTGTCGAGCAGGACGATGGGCGTGGGCAGGCAGCTGGGTCCCATGGCGCGGTATCCTGGAAGGCCGCCGAGAGAGATGAGATCCGGAGCGACTGATTATGAGCCACGTCCAAGCAGGCGGTTAACAAAGCATCTTTGGTTTTTAAGTCCTCGGAAAGCCGACGAACATCTTCCCTGAGGTCAGCAATTTCTTTGTTTGTATTATTGAACAACGAGGAAATCCTGAGGGGGAGTGGGGACTCGCCAGGTGTAGAGGTTGCCATGAAGCTAGCGTTAGTTTAGCCGGTAGGCCTAGTCTTGATAAATTAGCGTGAGGCTAATACTTACTTACACGTAAAAATGTATCTTTGGTTTTAAAAACACTTTATTAGTATAATAAAAAACTAGGCGATAGAGCCGACTGTTAGGTAGGAGGTTGAAGGCAGCTACCGGCTGCCTCGTCCCCGCCGACTGCTGTCGCTTGTGGATGACGTGCAGCAGCTCGTCATCCAACAACACGCATAGTGCAATGTATGAATGTATCATTAAAGCATGAATGTATCATTAAAGCATTATTGTCGATGCACACACAAATATATCTTGATTTACAAACTGCTTGCGGTCTGTGAACTTCACTGCATTTGTGTGTGAATTTTGAGACTGCCCTGACTTGGCTCGACACACAATTGCCTTTTTTTTAAACAGGGAATGATCTACAACCAATCAGATATCTCCCTTGTTTTAGCCAATCACAAGAACGCACCCCACGTGGGGGATTGTTTACTTATAAGCCAATCACATGAACGCGTTCACACAGCGCTATATGAATGTGGTGCGGGCGCAGGCTAAGTGGTGGAGTCATTCATTCTCGTAGTAATTCACGTAATGCTTTGCTCAACTTTAGGAGCTCCTTAAATTTTTTCAATTTTTGTGTGTATTTGTGAATTTTGTGCGCATTTGTGTATCCTGTGTGTGTATTTATGAATCCTGTGTGTGCATATGTGAATGTAGTGTGTGCATTTATCTTTATTGAGACTCTTTTAGCTCCTTAATCCCATGACGTCACACTGGCAAGCGCCAGGTTGGGAACGGCCAGTGTACTTAACGTTTAAAGTGCCCATATTATGAAAAAATCACTTTTTCTGGGATTTGGGGAGTTATTTTGTGTCTCTGGTGCTTCCACACACATACAAACTTTGATAAAAATCCATCCATGGTGATTAGAGTGAGATACAGTTTCTGAATGTGTCCTGCCTTCAGTCTCTGGGTGAGCTGTTCAAAATCGGCACGGCTTGTGACGTCACAAGCCGAAACGAGCAGGCTAACCGCAACCATTAGCTCGTAGCGTTAGCATGCTAACGCTATGGCTAATGCTAGCATGCTAACGCTAGCATGCTACCTCGTTCTCAATAGCAAAGCACTACTACAACACACACAAGTTCACCATAATCTACAAAAGAACTACTTCCATGTGCGCCCTCATTTAGAAGTCTCCCAGCTAATCCTGCCTTGTAACTGACCCAAGTTGTAGAAACAGCCTTTCTTTTACTGTCTATGGAGCTAGCTAGCTGACATGATCTACATCTGAGCTACTGGGCATGTGCAGTGCAATCAAAGATAGTACAGAAGAAGAAGAAAAGAGGTCTCACTCTGTAGCTAAAACAGAGACCAGCTGAAAAGAGGATCTGCAGCAGTGAGAGAGAGCGGTGCAGTACAACAACAATATGGTGTTTTTTGAAAATTAAACCATGTAAACCTATTCTGGTACAACCTTAAAATACAATTATGAACCTGAAAATGAGCATAATATGGCTGCTTTAAGTACACCACTCTAGTGTCACTTTCCAGGTCTATATTCATTTTGTATTCATATTCCAAATGAATTTCTTTCTGTCTGCCACTTCTATGAGGCTTGCTTTTCAGTGTTAGGTCTCCCTTATAGAGAAAGAAAAATGTGTTGTGGAGCAGAACAGTCTTGTCATTTTAAAGGTCAGCGCTGTGTGTGATTATATAGGAGCCTCGTGGTATACTATCAGCGTTATTGGCTATGGGAATACTGACTATAAGCCCCCAATGATTCTGTCTATCACAGTATTTACACCTTGTGTTGTACGCACAGTTCATGGAATTGACTAATCCCAAAGCTGCTGCTCCTCGTCTGTTCGGTTTATTATTTTGAAGTGTTTCTCCCGGCCAGCTCCTCTGTGGTGGAATGACCTTCTCTCGCTGAGGATGTAGTCACTCTTATCATCTTCCAGTCTGAAAAGTTAACTTTTTATGATGTACTTCACATTATCCTCTCTCTGCTGAGCCAGAGCCATCAGATCACCCTCACTGCTTTCTAAAATCCCCCTGATACAACCCCTATCTTTCTCAGCACTTCACTAATGAACATGATGAGTATTTGGGTGGAATGAAAACATATTCTACTGTTATTCTTCGTCATTTAGGGTACTTTTACAAATTAGTGTTTTTTTTTGTTTCAACCAAACTCTGGTGTGTTTGCCAATTTGGTTCAGTTAACTTAGACTGGTGTGAAAGCTGTCAATCTTATGCTCGGTCCTAACCATGGGCATCGATTTCGGTGGGGACGGTGGGGACGCGTACATATCAGATTTCG
Source organism: Sander lucioperca (assembly GCF_008315115.2). Taxonomy (NCBI): domain Eukaryota; kingdom Metazoa; phylum Chordata; class Actinopteri; order Perciformes; family Percidae; genus Sander; species Sander lucioperca. The sequence continues at coordinate 22,105,959 of NC_050178.1, read as the reverse complement.
TCATTTTGTACACACCACCAAGTTCATAACACGTAAAATTCTTGAGCGATAGATGCCAACAAATCCACAAAAATCTCTACTATCCCCACAGGGCACACACACACACACACACACACACACACACACACACACACACACACACACACACACACACACACACACACACATACACATACACATACACATACACACACACACACACACACACACACACACACACACACACACACACACACACATACACATACACACACACACACACACACATACACATACACACACACACACACACACACACACACACACACACACACACACACATATTCACATACACACACACACATACACATACACATACACACACACACACACACACACACACACACACTCACACACACATACACATACACACACACACACACACACACATACACACACACACACACACACACACATACACACATATACACACACACACACACACAGACACACACACAGACACACACACACACACACACACACACACACACACACACACATACACACACAGACACACACACACACGCACACACGCACACACGCACACACACAGACACACACACACACACACACACACACACACACACACATACACACACACACACACACACACACACACACACACACACACACACACAGACACACACACACCCAAAAATCCACATAGGGAGGTTGTCTCGCGTGTCACGTTTCCTAAACCCAACCCGTCTGCTGTATACGGCGTAAACATACACACAGATAGCTCAAAATGCGTCCAGATAACACGCCACTTGGCGTGTATGGTTACGAATCATGCTATCACGTTGCAAAGGGAGTCCAAGCTGCATTTCCCTGGAGCCCTAACAGTGAAGATTATTCTGGAGTGTAATAATGTAGCGCAGCATTTGGTAACTGACATGAATCCAAACTAACGGCTTTGAATAACTCCAACTGGAATCTGCACTTCAATGCAAAACCCGTTCAAATCAGTATAATTGATCTTGTGATGTAGAATCCAGGGAGCCCACTTTAAAATGCACACCTTTAAAATATTAAACCTGGCTTATAGCAGGCAGTATATGAAGAAGCAGAAAATACAGAGTTACATCAATTAGACATGCGCCTACTAAAGGAGCTCAATGGTGTTTAAGCCCTTAACGTCTCCTTTCAGGCAGCGCTGCGACCGTTGACTTCAAGGCACCTAACCCTAATCTTAACCATTGCCTAATCCTAGTGCCTTCCAGGCAGCGCTGCCTGGAAGGAGACCTTGGGGGCTTAAAACACCGATTAACACTAAAGGAGTGATGACAGAGAGATGCAGCCACACAACAGGGAGCAAATAGGAAGTGCAGAATGATGAATCTCTCCTCTGGATGAATAAGTTGCTGTAGGTATCCAACGCATTCTCATGAACGTATGATATCGTATGAAAATGTATGCACACCAAAACATATGATATCCTACGAAATTAGGCTGCGAGCTCCATGATGCCGAGCGGCAGTTGCTAGTTGTTTAAGCCGCTGCAGAGCTTCGTGACCCGGGCTACAGTCCTCCGTTGCATCAGCGGTAGTTGGTGGATCAGTTACCCAAAAATAGGTGACTTTGAGCCAGGTACAAAGCACCGCGAGCTGCTGGTCGTTTTGGCCGACATTACGGTTCAATTTAGTCCACAAAATATGAGCGTTTTGCCGCGCCAAAAGTTAAGATTAGGCAACAAAACGACTAGTTAAGATCAGGAAAAAGATGGTTTGGATTAAAATTAGGGCTTTCAAAGTAACGCGTTAATTTCGATTAATTAATCTGAGAAAAAAAATAACGCTGATTAATCCATTCCATATTGAGGTTTGACCCGGAGCCGTTCTAGCCACCATTGGACTGTAAAATGAAGGAGGGAGACGAGAATGTTCTGCCTGGATCATTAACTGGAACATTTACTTGTAAAAATCTTCTTCCTGCCAACCCTGGCTACCGAAATCTGGTGCCACTGATATGTCTGCTCTTCTCTCTGATGCTCTGAAGACGATACAGGAAACACAAACACCGCTGCACGGGACGCTAGTTAACACTATACTCAACAGCAGCTAACGTTAGCCTACCGCTAGCTAGTTAACACTATACTCAACAGCAGCTAACGTTAACCTACCGCTAGCTAGTTAACACTATACTCAACAGCAGCTAACGTTAACTTACCGCTAGCTAGTTAACACTATACTCAACAGCAGCTAACGTTAGCCTACCGCTAGCTAGTTAACACTATACTCAACAGCAGCTAATGTTAGCCTTCCGCTAGCTAGTTAACACTATACTCAACAGCAGCTAACGTTAACCTACCGCTAGCTAGTTAACACTATACTCAACAGCAGCTAACGTTAACCTACCGCTAGCTAGTAGCTGGATTAAACACGGTTAACATGCTGACAGCTAACTCTAAACGGTCTAAAGTTTGACTGTGTTTCACTGTAGTGGATTCACCACCAGGATGTAACAATCTGCAGCTGCTGTTGTCGGAAAAACAACACAGACGGTCAGTGTTGCCAACTCTTTTCCAATGAAAGTCGCTAGCACCAGCTCCAAAAGTCGCTAAAAGTCGCTAGATTACGTCATACGCTCATTTGCATATTTTTGACGTCATTACGCAATCATTTGTATAAAGCTTAGTGGTTGTGTCAGCAAGGTAGATAGAAAGAAATAGAACTCTTTAGCCACAGAATTTATTTTACCTTATAACTATTACTTAGGTAGCCTGTATTTGAAGTAAAAAAAATGAAATTCTACAAAGGGGGGAAAAAGATAGAGAATTCTCAAAGAAGGTTGGCTCGCCCAGGTCCAGGCCAGCTCAGCGGCGTCTTTCTCCCGTCGCGTCCCGCTGTCTCTCCTACCTACACCGGCCTCCACACACCCTGCCCCTTTTAACTACCTGCACATTGTGCTCAGAGCTGCTGCACATGAGGAGAGAGTGGAGAGGCTGCTCCGCTGCTCCTCAAGTCACAGAACAGAAGACTGTTTTGCTGGACAATAGTGACGACTTTTCTACAGAAAGTCGCCAGATTTGACGCTAGTCGCTTTTTTGCAAAAAAGTCAATAAGGGGGTCTGAAAAGTCGCTAAATCTAGCGACAAAGTCGCTAAGTTGGCAACACTGCAGACGGTGCGTTCAATGAAACTGGTAAACTACAGCCTCATGGTGCATTTGAAGTTGTTGTAAATGTCCTTTTCCCATCTGGTGGTTGTTTTTGTCGTTCAACAGCAATTTACTAGTGAAATAAGTTATTGTTATTGTTATACATTATTATTAAATCATTTAATTTTGACCATATGGCCTTAGCAATAAACAAGCCGTTCTTTAATGTCACCAACTGTTGTTTAGTACCTTTTTTTTTTTTTTTTCTTTTTTTACTTTCTTAAAAAGTATCGGTCCAGGCACCGTTAATTATGTATGCGATTAATTAATTACAGAGTATGTAATTAATTAGATTACATTTTTTAATCGATTGACAGCCCTAATTAAAACACTCCTAAGGAACACGCATCTCCTGGGTGAAAGGCTTTAGTTTCCCAGGAAGTGAACTCTGCTCCCTGGCTTGAAGGTCCTGCTTGTTTACGCCCACCCATCCAACCCTACCTCCTCGCTACGTGGCCAGCTGCATTCTTATACAGCGGTAAACAATGTAGTGAATACAGCAAAATACAACGTGGAATGCTAATGAAGTTATAGTTGTGATATTTCCAACAGTGCCTAAAGACAGTATTTGTATTATGTATAATCACAGTCCGCTGTGGTGTAATCTTTAATTGGTAATCCTACTTACACAGAATCACAGAGAGATGCTGCCTGTATGATGTCATTTTGGTTTAATTAAACACAAACAGGAAATAAAGCACAATTGAGTGTAAAGTTTGGCCAATGAAGCTGCTAGTTCTCTTCTCAAAGCAGAACTCAGAAGGTAGAAATGTTAATGGATGTGAATCGTTAAACTCAGAGAGTTTATCTGAATGCTAACACACACACACACACACACACACACACACACACACACACACACACACGCACGCACTCTCACACATACACACACACACGCACGCACTCTCACACATACACACACACACGCACACACACACATGCACGCATACACACACATACACAGACGCACACACACACATGCACGCATACACACACACACACACACACACACACACACACAGAATACGTGGAGACCACAACTATCTGTAGTGTGATTTTGGTCGATTTCATCGATCTGTGCTGGACAGAGCACAAGGTCTGCTTCAGCTGGCAGGGAGTTGCTGGTTTGCTCAAGGGCACCTCAGCAGCCCGGACATGGAGACCTGATTGGTTCTGGCCAGACTCAGAGCGTCAGGTCACCTTACAGTTTTCAGGACAACCAGTGTAAAGGGTACACAAAGTCAAAAAAGGTACATTTTATCACAGAAAATCTAAGAAAGAATCCAAAACACTGTTGGATAGAAAGCCCGGAGTGTGCCGCCGGAATAATTACAGTTTACAATTTTACGGTTTAATTACATTCACTGAATAAATTAATTAATATATATATATATATATATATATATATAAATATATATATATATATATATATATATATATATTTTATATTAGAATTAATTACATTTGCATTTAAATTAAAGACTATATATATATAGCCTATAATTTAAATGCAAATATATATATATATATAGGCCTATAAATAATTTATGATTCATTCATATATTTGTAATTTATGAGTCTATCTTCTTATCAATTAGTAAAAGGATCACACAATAAATCTTAAAATGACTTTTGAGTTGTATTTGTGTTTACTGGTTGTGTCTACCCCGTTCAGATCCCCCAACCATCCCAGTGGACAACTTTTTTAGGATGTCTAGAGATGTGATTACCACGGCAACATGCAGTCTGCGGAAATGAAAATGAAGAATGAAAATAAAACGCGTGTGTTAACACATCTCCACCACTAGGGTTGGCTATCGTTTGGGTTTTTTCCGATACCGGTGCTTAAAACGCTACTCTTGAAACGGTGCCGGTGCCTAAACGGTGCCTGAACCGAAATATATATATAATATATTTATAATGTATATAATATAAAATATAAAAACGGCTTGTTTATTGCTAAGGCCATGTGGTCAAAATTAAATGATTGATTAATAATGTAATAACAACTTATAACAATGACTTATGTCACCAGTAGATTGCTGGTAAAAGACAAAAACAAGCACCAGATGGGAAAAAGGTATTTTACAATAACTTTGAATGCACCACAAGGCTGGCGAGTTTCAAGTGAACGCACCGTCTGTGTTGTCAGACCGTTACGTCCCGCTGTTAGAATCCTCTACAGGAAATACAGTCACACTTTACACCGCTTAACATAAGCTGTCAGCATTTTAACTGTTGGGTTTAATCCAGCTGCTAGCTAACGCTAACGTAGCGTCCCGTGCAGCGATGCTTCTGAACAAAAAAAGTCAGGCACCGAAATGAGGAACCGAAATGTTCGTTCTTATTCGGTCTCATCACTACCGTTTACATTGGAACTGGTTCCCTATTGGCACCGCGTTTCGGTACCCAACCCTATCCACCACTAGCAGAAAAAATGATAGAATAAAGATAATAATAAGAATACATTTTGCTAAATATATATATATTATTTTTTTTGGGACAGTGAAGCACTTTGTGACTGGTGTCTGAGAGAGGTGCTATATAAACAGGGTTGGGTATGGTTTGGTTTTTTTCCGATACCGGTGCTAAAGCGGTACTTTTAAAACGGTGCCGGTGCCTAAACGGTGCCTGAACCGATACTTTTTAAGAAAGTTTAAAAAAAAAGAAGAGTACTAAACAACAGTCGGCGACATTTAAGAACAACTTGTTGATTACTACGGCTATATGGTCAAAATTAAATGATTTAATAGTAATGTAATAACTATAACTTATAATCAACAATCACTTACTTCACCAGTAAATTGCTGTTGAATGACTATTTTACAATAACTTTGAATGCACCGCGAGGCTGTAGGTTACCAGTTTCAGTGAACGCACCATCTCTGTTTTTCCGACGTCGTCATCTGCTGCGCTGCAGAGCAGACTGTTGAAATACAGTCCCACTTTACACTGTTTAACGTTAGCTGTCAGCATTTAACCCTGTTTAATCCAGCTGCTAGCTAAAGGGAGGCTAACGTTACCTGCTGCTGAGTGGAGTGGAAAGTCAGGCACCCAAATAAGGCACCGAAATTTTCGTTCTTATTCGGTTACTACCGTTTAGGTCGGAACCGGTGCCCTATTGACACCGCGTATCGGTACCCAACCCTATATATAAATAAACGTTGCTTGCTAAATTCTGCAGATATTCATTTTGGATCACCACTGAAAAATGTAAAAATGGGTCCGATATTTACTGTCATCTGACTTCACCCAAATGTATGTATTTGATTGGATGTCAATAAGCCAATCACAGCTTTCCACATCATTTAAAGTGGACTGCAGTACAGCCCCACCCCCTTTTTCAGCAAGCATGGCCGACCTTGAAGAAAGTAGGAAGCGTAAGGCACATTTTAATCTATTAATCATATTGTTAAAGGTCCTTATTTGTGTTTAAAGTAAACACGAGGTGTTATATTATATGTTAATGTCAAAATATCTTAAAGATTTATAGCTTTTAGTCAGGATTTTTCCCAAAAAATATATCTATTGGAATGGTCGGGGGATCTTATTGTCACCAGAAATAAATGTTAATTAAATAATACAAAATATACATGTGATGTGTTTTAAAGCATTGATATGAGTTAAATGTGCTGTGATTGACACGCAGTTAGACACCGGCCCTGATTGGTGCATCTGAACAGTTAGACACCTCCCCCGGCCCTGATTGGTGCATCTGAACAGTTAGACACCTCCCCTGGCCCTGATTGGTGCATCTGAACAGTTAGACACCCCCCCCCCCGGCCCTGATTGGTACATCTGAACACGCAAAGCATCCTGGGAAGGCGGCGCTGCATTTGAAAAAATGCTGCGCGTCCAAAAGCTGGCCGATGCCCATCTTTATGTAAATTAATCCGTTGAACGCGACGCGACTATCCAGTAGAAGTAGACGAAAATCTTTTAAACTGACCTTTGTAGATCTGAAATGAAGACAGATTCAGCAACTGCACGGCCGATTTCTCTCTTCAAATGTTTTCAGAAACATGTTTCGGTGAACTATTTTAGTCCAATATGAGATCGTATTCTCAACGAGCCGCCATGACAGTCTGTTGAAATTCTCGAGAAGCCACACCCACGTCAGGCGTTCGTCCAATCAGCTGCCGGTCAAGGGCGTGGAGCATCAACCATGGATGACGTCGCAACACCACGCTTCAGTCGTGTCGGACAAATGGATCTCTACCGTTACCTTACTGCACCTTTAACCATTCATAAAAATAAATAACCTCATGTTTTTTTTTAAAAAAGGTCTCTTTAGACCAGGGGTCACCAACCTTTAGAAACTGAGAGCTGCTTCATGGGTACTGAGTCATACGAAGGGCTACCAGTTTGATACACTCTTCTGAAATAACTAATCTGCTCAGTTTGCCTTTAGTTAAATATGATTATTAATGATTAATGATACTCATCTATGTGAAGACACTGATCACGTTAATGATTTTTCACAATAATTATCAACAATGACTTAACAAGGTGGGAAACAGATAATATCAATATTCAATTTTCATTAATAGAACAGGCCTGAGGGCTCCTCATGTGGTCCTTGGGGGCTACCTGGTGCCCGCGGGCACCGTGTTGGTGACCCCTGCTCTAGACTTTAGGCTGATGCCATTTTTACTATTAAGGGATTTCTAACCTTCAAATTCTCCGTCCAAATAACACATTGTATTTGTATAATTGTTAATGATTTATGAGTGCATTAAGAGTAGAAATCCATTATTATAATATTTGGAACATAATATTCCATCCCTCATTGCCTTCAAGTTATCTTGTTAAATTTTAATTTTTAAGTAGATTTTCTGCAGAAATGGAAGTCTTGATGGTAATTGAGGATAAAAATGACTATGATATGAAGCTCATCTGAATTGAAAAGCTAAAATATGCATTAAAACCACCAAGTAGGCTCTCTGACTCCTACAGTGCTTACAAGCTTCATCCTGATTTATGCTAATGTCTGCATGTATCAGCAAACCATGAAGCCCAAAAGGAGAAGACTTCTAAAGCTAACTTGCTCATAGAGAATAAGATCATTGGGCTCAAACATTTTGGTACACAGTCTCTTTTAGTGCAGAGAGGAAGTCTTCCTCTGTTATTCCACCCAAGGCTGTTTTTTTATTGAAATCGGTGCATTTTCATGTACTTTTCTTTACAACGATAACAAGTAACACATGTGTAAACGTTGGTTATTACAGAGAGCCTATTCATACTGTGGCTTATATTCCTCTTTGTGTTGCCTGTTATGTAAGGGTTAATACCCTTCAAGGTGTCTATTGTCAGGTATTAATGAACTTCAGGACGGTTGCCTCCGCCGAAGTCCATTTATACCTGACAATGGACACCTCGAAGGGCATTAAACTGCTTATACCATGTTCACTTGCCAAATACATCGTCATATATATATGAGGGTTTGACTAATACCTGGAACAGTCCGTTTTTCGCTGTGAAACAAAATCAGTTCAGAGGGGAAGTGTAACTAACTTCTTACAGTGTGTGTGTTAGCTCCATCCTGTTCATTCATTCAGAACCGTAAACAGTCAGTTTCACCGTAACTCCAGTAGGTGTCCTATAACACTTTTTATGGACACCCTGCAGCCAATCAGAATCAAGTATTCACCCAGACCATGGTATCAGCTGAAGTACAGACCAGTACAGAAAGAAGAATTGTGAGATTTCTTCAAGGAAGACCTTGAATGGTTTTATAAATATCACACACACCCACACACACACTTAGTGTGTTTCACTATCTTTGTGGGGACCCGTCATTGACATAATCCATTCCCTAGCCCCTTACCCTAACCTTAACCATCACCACTAAATGCCTAACCTTAACCCTTACCCTCACCCTAACCATAACCTAATTCTAACCCTAATCCTAAAACCAAGTCTTAACCCTCAAACAGACCTTTAAAGTTGTGGGGTCCGGACCCCACAAGTATACTGTATTCCCGGTTGTTGACCCCATGAATGTAGTTAAACAAGAACACACACACACACACACACACACACACACACGCATGCACAGAAAGTTGCTTTAACCTCAGAGAGAGAGAGATGGAGAGAGAGAGAGAGAGACAGA
>NC_050178.1:22079150-22091650 GCF_008315115.2 Sander lucioperca | reverse complement strand
CCTTCATCCAGTACGCCAGCGAGAGGCACGCCAGGGGGGCCGTGATCGGGGAGAACGGCAGAGTGCTGGCTGGACAGATGCTGGGTGAGTCCACATGACATAGTGTAAATTATCACTCTACCTAAAGCGCACGGGGAAAAAAGCATGATGGCCAAAGTAGTTAGTTTGAATGTTACCCACAAACCAGTTAAGGAGACATATTATGAAAAACTTAGTCACTCTTCCCCAGTGGTTGTGCACATACATTTGGGTATATGGAGTTTCTACCAACCCACAAACTGTGAAATTACACAATCCAGTTAGCTTTCTGAGGGCTTCCTAGATCAGAAAACATGGGATTCAACAAGCCATTCAGATTTGGCTCCCCTTCCTATGTCACATAGCCTGACGTGGTCATACTCCGATTGGACAGATAGTCTAGCTAGCTGTCTGGATTTACCCTGCAGAGATCTGAGGAGGTAGCCTGACATGGTCATACTCTGATTCTGGTCAGAATATGAGTCTGATCCTGCTCCCTAGGGCTGTGATTATGGGGTGTATTTCAGCCAAACCAGGAAAAAAAAATGCCTCTGCACTCAATTGGATAGACCTACAACCAATCAGAGCAACAGATAGACCTACAACCAATCAGAGCAACGGAGAGTCAAAGGCAGGCTTCGACCAACCCATCATCGTCAAAAATGTTGTTGAGCTATTTTCTGTTAAATTACTAATCAGTCAATTTACTGTTTATTTCAGCATTCTGCATTTTAAAGGCTCTGACACACCAACCCACGGCTGAAGTCCGTCGCCGTCTTGAGTGTACGTTCTGCGCGTGTGCGAGACGTAATACAAAAAATAAAAACTGGAAATGACGAATGCGTCACGTGGGTCTGGCTTCTCCAGCTGTCCGATAATGGCAGCTTGTTCGAAATACGATCTCGTATTTTACGAAAATAGTCCACCGAAACGTGTTTCTGAAAACATTTTAAGAGAGAAATAGGCCGTGCAGTTGCTGAATCTGTCTTCATTTCAGATCAACAAAGGTCAGTTTAAAGGACTTTCACCAGATTTTGAGAGACTCTAGTCACGCTCATCCCACTCGTCATTTCCGGGTTAGCACTCCACCAATCAGATTGGTCATTGAGTCCGACTGCCCACCCTCCGACCCAGCAAGTCAGGTCGGCCAAAATGAAGGCGTCCTCTGACGGACGACAGCACAGAGCACACTCTGATTATCAGGTTGGTGTGTCAGCGCCTTAAGGAAAACAGAGCTCTTCACACTGTCTAAACCCTGCAGGCTACAGATTACCCACACTTCACACTTGGAGTTGTCAGGACTGTGAACCTGGACGCCACATCAGTCGGCACACTGGAGTTTATTTCGCAGGGCAGCACATGACAACATACAGTTTGTATGGTGTGATCTAGACATGACCTCTCTCTTACCACACAACACGTTTACCTATTCCCTTAAATATGTATGCACGGCCACTCGACCAAGAGCTTTACACAAGCAGTTATTGGTACTAGGGCATGACACTGTCATAACTAAGACATAACACGGTCATAACTAGGTCATGACACGGTCATAACTAGGTCATGACACGGTCATGACTAGGACATGACACGGTCATAACTAGGACATGACACGGTAATAACTAGGACATGACACGGTCATAACAAGGACATGACACTGTCATAACGGTCATAACTAGGACATGACACGGTCATAACTAGGACATGACACGGTCATAACTAGGACATGACACGGTCATAACTAGGACATGACACTGTCATAACGGTCATAACTAGGACATGACACGGTCATAACTAGGACATGACACGGTCATAACTAGGACATGACACTGTCATAACGGTCATAACTAGGACATGACACGGTCATAACTAGGACATGACACAGTCATAACTAGGACATGACACGGTCATAACTAGGACATGACACGGTAATAACTAGGACATGACACGGTCATAACAAGGACATGACACTGTCATAACGGTCATAACTAGGACATGACACGGTCATAACTAGGACATGACACGGTCATAACTAGGACATGACACGGTCATAACTAGGACATGACACTGTCATAACGGTCATAACTAGACCATGACACGGTCATAACTAGGACATGACACGGTCATAACTAGGACATGACACTGTCATAACGGTCATAACTAGGACATGACACGGTCATAACTAGGACATGACACAGTCATAACTAGGACATGACACTGTCATAACGGTCATAACTAGGACATGACACTGTCATAACTAGGACATGACACGGTCATAACGGTCATAATTAGGACATGACACGGTCATAACTAGGACATGACACGGTCATAACTAGGACATGACACTGTCATAACTAGGACTTGACACTGTCATAACGGTCATAACTAGGACATGACACGGTCATAACTAGGACATGACACTGTCATAACGGTCATAACTAGGACATGACACGGTCATAACTAGGACATGACACGGTCATAACTAGGACATGACACGGTCATAACTAGGACATGACACTGTCATAACGGTCATAACTAGGACATGACACGGTCATAACTAGGACATGACACAGTCATAACTAGGACATGACACTGTCATAACGGTCATAACTAGGACATGACACTGTCATAACTAGGACATGACACGGTCATAACGGTCATAACTAGGACATGACACGGTCATAACTAGGACATGACATGGTTATAACTAGGACATGACACTGTCATAACTAGGACATGACACGGTCAGAACTAGGACATGACACTGTCATAACGGTCATAACTAGGACATGACACGGTCATAAGTAGGACATGACACTGTCATAACGGTCATAACTAGGACATGACACGGTCATAACTAAGACATGACACGGTCATAACTAGGACATGACACGGTCATAACTAGGATATGACACTGTCGTAACTAGGACATGACACGGTCATAACTAGGACATGACACGGTCATAACTAGGACATGACATGGTTATAACTAGGATATGACACTTTCATAACTAGGACATGACACGGTCATAACTACGACATGACACTGTCATAACGGTCATAACTAGGACATGACACGGTCATAACTAAGACATGACATGGTTATAACTAGGACATGACACTGTCATAACTAGGACATGACACAGTCATAACTAGGACATGACACTGTCATAACGGTCAAAACTAGGACATGACACTGTCATAACTAGGACATGACACGGTCATAACGGTCATAATTAGGACATGACACGGTCATAACTAGGACATGACACGGTCATAACTAGGACATGACATGGTTATAACTAGGACATGACACTGTCATAACTAAGACATGACACGGTCAGAACTAGGACATGACACTGTCATAACGGTCATAACTAGGACATGACACGGTCATAAGTAGGACATGACACTGTCATAACGGTCATAACTAGGACATGACACGGTCATAACTAGGACATGACACGGTCATAACTAGGACATGACTGTCATAACGGTCATAACTAGGACATGACACGGTCATAACTAGGACATGACATGGTTATAACTAGGATATGACACTTTCATAACTAGGACATGACACGGTCATAACTAGGACATGACACTGTCATAACGGTCATAACTAGGACATGACACGGTCATAACTAGGACATGACATGGTTATAACTAGGACATGACACTGTCATAACTAGGACATGACACGGTCATAACTAGGACATGACACGGTCATAACTAGGACATGACACTGTCATAACGGTCATAACTAGGACATGACACGGTCATAACTAGGACATGACACTGTCATAACGGTCATAACTAGGACATGACACGGTCATAAGTAGGACATGACACTGTCATAACGGTCATAACTAGGACATGACACTGTCATAACGGTCATAATTAGGACATGACACTGTCATAACTGTCATAACTAGGACATGACACGGTCATAACTAGGACATGACACGGTCATAACTAGGACATGACACGGTCATAACTAGGACATGACACGGTCATAACTAGGACATGACACTGTCATAACGGTCAGAACTAGGACATGACACTGTCATAACGGTCATAATTAGGACATGACACTGTCATAACTGTCATAACTAGGACATGACACGGTAATAACTAGGACATGACACGGTCAAAACTAGGACATGACATGGTTATAACTAGGACATGACACTGTCATAACTAGGACATGACACGGTCAGAACTAGGACATGACACTGTCATAACGGTCATAACTAGGACATGACACGGTCATAAGTAGGACATGACACTGTCATAACGGTCATAACTAGGACATGACACGGTCATAACTAAGACATGACACGGTCATAACTAGGACATGACACGGTCATAACTAGGATATGACACTGTCGTAACTAGGACATGACACGGTTATAACTAGGACATGACACGGTCATAACTAGGACATGACATGGTTATAACTAGGATATGACACTTTCATAACTAGGACATGACACGGTCATAACTAGGACATGACACTGTCATAACTAGGACATGACACGGTCATAACTAGGACATGACACTGTCATAACGGTCATAACTAGGACATGACACGGTCATAACTAGGACATGACACTGTCATAACGGTCATAACTAGGACATGACACGGTCATAAGTAGGACATGACACTGTCATAACGGTCATAACTAGGACATGACACGGTCATAACTAAGACATGACACGGTCATAACTAGGACATGACATGGTTATAACTAGGACATGACACTGTCATAACGGTCATAATTAGGACATGACACTGTCATAACGGTCATAACTAGGACATGACACGGTCATAACTAGGACATGACACGGTCATAACTAGGACATGACACGGTCATAACTAGGACATGACACGGTCATAACTAGGACATGACACTGTCATAACTAGGACATGACATGGTCATAACGGTCATAACTAGGACATGACACTGTCATAACGGTCATAACTAGGACATGACACGGTCATAACTAGGTCATGACACGGTCATAACTAGGTCATGACACGGTCATGACTAGGACATGACACGGTCATAACTAGGACATGACACGGTCATAACTAGGATATGGCTCGGTCATAACTAGGACATGACACTGTCATAACTAGGACATGACACTGTCATAACTAGGACATGACACGGTCATAACTAGGACATGACACTGTCATTACTAGGACATGACTCGGTCATAACTAGGACATGACACGGTCATAACTAGGACATGACACGGTCATAACTAGGACATGACACGTCATAACTAGGACATGACACTGTCATAACGGTCATAACTAGGACATGACACGGTCATAAGTAGGACATGACATGGTCATAAGTAGGACATGACATGGTTATAACTAGGACATGACACTGTCATAACTAGGACATGACACGGTCATAACTAGGACATGACACTGTCATAACGGTCATAACTAGGACATGACACGGTCATAACTAGGACATGACACGGTCATAACTAGGACATGACACGGTCATAACTAGGACATGACACGGTCATAACTAGGACATGACACTGTCATAACGGTCATAACTAGGACATGACACGGTCATAACTAGGACATGACACGGTCATAACTAGGACATGACACTGTCATAACGGTCATAACTAGGACATGACACTGTCATAAGTAGGACATGACACGGTCTTACGTAGGACATGACACTGTCATAACGGTCATAACTAGGACATGACACGGTCATAACTAGGATATGGCACGGTCATAACTAGGACATGACACTGTCATAACTAGGACATGACACGGTCATAACTAGGATATGACACTGTCATAACTAGGACATGACACGGTCATAACTAGGATATGACACTGTCGTAATTAGGACATGACACGGTCATAACTAGGACATGACACGGTCATAACTAGGACATGACATGGTTATAACTAGGACATGACACTGTCATAACTAGGACATGACACTGTCATAACGGTCATAACTAGGACATGACACGGTCATAACTAGGACATGACATGGTCATAACTAGGACATGACACTGTCATAACTAGGACATGACACGGTCATAACTAGGACATGACACTGTCATAACTAGGACATGACTCGGTCATAACTAGGACATGACACGGTCATAACTAGGACATGACACCGTCATAACTAGGACATGACATGGTTATAACTAGGACATGACACTGTCATAACTAGGACATGACACGGTCATAACTAGGACATGACACTGTCATAACTAGGACATGACACTGTCATAACGGTCATAACTAGGACATGACACGGTCATAACTAGGACATGACATGGTTATAACTAGGACATGACACTGTCATAACTAGGACATGACACTGTCATAACGGTCATAACTAGGACATGACACGGTCATAAGTAGGACATGACACTGTCATAACGGTCATAACTAGGACATGACACGGTCATAACTAGGACATGACACGGTCATAAATAGGACATGACATGGTTATAACTAGGACATGACACGGTCATAACTAGGACATGACACGGTCATAACTAGGACATGACACTGTCATAACGGTCATAACTAGGACATGACACGGTCATAACTAGGACATGACACGGTCATAACTAGGACATGACACTGTCATAACGGTCATAACTAGGACATGACACGTCATAACTAGGACACGACACTGTCATGACGGTCATAAGTAGGACATGACACTGTCATAACTAGGACATGACACGGTCATAACGGTCATAATTAGGACATGACACGGTCATAACTAGGACATGACACTGTCATAACGGTCATAACTAGGACATGACACGGTCATAAGTAGGACATGACACTGTCATAACGGTCATACCTAGGACATGACACTGTCATAACGGTCATACCTAGGACACGACACGGTCATAACTAAGACATGACACGGTCATAACTAGGACATGACACGGTCATAACTAGGATATGACACTGTCGTAACTAGGACATGACACGGTCATAACTAGGACATGACACGGTCATAACTAGGACATGACATGGTTATGACTAGGATATGACACTTTCATAACTTGGACATGACACGGTCATAACTACGACATGACACTGTCATAACGGTCATAACTAGGACATGACACGGTCATAACTAGGACATGACACTGTCATAACGGTCAAAACTAGGACATGACACGGTCAGAACTAGGACATGACACTGTCATAACGGTCATAACAAGGACATGACACGGTCATAACTAGGACATGACACGGTCATAACTAGGACATGACACGGTCATAACTAGGACATGACACGGTCATAACTAGGACATGACACTGTCATAACGGTCATAACTAGGACATGACACGTCATAACTAGGACATGACACTGTCATGACGGTCATAACTAGGACATGACACTGTCATAACTAGGACATGACACGGTCATAACGGTCATAATTAGGACATGACACGGTCATAACTAGGACATGACACTGTCATAACGGTCATAACTAGGACATGACACGGTCATAAGTAGGACATGACACTGTCATAACGGTCATAACTAGGACATGACACGGTCATAACTAAGACATGACACGGTCATAACTAGGACATGACACGGTCATAACTAGGATATGACACTGTCGTAACTAGGACTTGACACGGTCATAACTAGGACATGACACGGTCATAACTAGGACATGACATGGTTATGACTAGGATATGACACTTTCATAACTTGGACATGACACGGTCATAACTACGACATGACACTGTCATAACGGTCATAACTAGGACATGACACAGTCATAACTACAACATGACATGGTTATAACTAGGACATGACACTGTCATAACTAGGACATGACACAGTCATAACTAGGACATGACACTGTCATAACGGTCAAAACTAGGACATGACACTGTCATAACTAGGACATGACACGGTCATAACGGTCATAATTAGGACATGACACGGTCATAACTAGGACATGACATGGTTATAACTAGGACATGACACTGTCATAACTAAGACATGACACGGTCAGAACTAGGACATGACACTGTCATAACGGTCATAACTAGGACATGACACGGTCATAAGTAGGACATGACACTGTCATAACGGTCATAACTAGGACATGACACGGTCATAACTAGGACATGACACGGTCATAACTAGGACATGACTGTCATAACGGTCATAACTAGGACATGACACGGTCATAACTAGGACATGACACGGTCATAACTAGGACATGACACTGTCATAACGGTCAAAACTAGGACATGACACGGTCATAACTAGGACATGACACTGTCATAACGGTCATAACTAGGACATGACACGGTCATAACTAGGACATGACACTGTCATAACGGTCATAACTAGGACATGACACTGTCATAACGGTCATAACTAGGACATGACACGGTCATAACTAGGACATGACACTGTCATAACGGTCATAACTAGGACATGACACGGTCATAACTAGGACATGACACGGTCATAACTAGGACATCACACTGTCATAACGGTCATAACTAGGACATGACACTGTCATAACGGTCATAACTAGGACATGACACGTCATAACTAGGACATGAAACTGTCATGACGGTCATAACTAGGACATGACACTGTCATAACTAGGACATGACACGGTCATAACGGTCATAATTAGGACATGACACGGTCATAACTAGGACATGACACTGTCATAACGGTCATATCTAGGACATGACACGGTCATAAGTAGGACATGACACTGTCATAACGGTCATAACTAGGACATGACACGGTCATAACTAAGACATGACACGGTCATAACTAGGATATGACACTGTCGTAACTAGGACATGACACGGTCATAACTAGGACATGACACGGTCATAACTAGGACATGACATGGTTATGACTAGGATATGACACTGTCATAACTTGGACATGACACGGTCATAACTACGACATGACACTGTCATAACGGTCAAAACTAGGACATGACACGGTCATAACTAGGACATGACACGGTCATAACTAGGACATGACACGGTCAGAACTAGGACATGACACTGTCATAACGGTCATAACTAGGACATGACACGGTCATAACTAGGACATGACACGGTCATAACTAGGACATGACACTGTCATAACTAAGACATGACACGGTCAGAACTAGGACATGACACTGTCATAACGGTCATAACTAGGACATGACACGGTCATAAGTAGGACATGACACTGTCATAACGGTCATAACTAGGACATGACACGGTCATAACTAGGACATGACACGGTCATAACTAGGACATGACTGTCATAACGGTCATAACTAGGACATGACACGGTCATAACTAGGACATGACACGGTCATAACTAGGACATGACACTGTCATAACGGTCATAACTAGGACATGACACGGTCATAACTAGGACATGACACTGTCATAACGGTCATAACTAGGACATGACACGGTCATAACTAGGACATGACACTGTCATAACGGTCATAACTAGGACATGACACTGTCATAACGGTCATAACTAGGACATGACACGGTCATAACTAGGACATGACACTGTCATAACGGTCATAACTAGGACATGACACGGTCATAACTAGGACATGACACGGTCATAACTAGGACATCACACTGTCATAACGGTCATAACTAGGACATGACACTGTCATAACGGTCATAACTAGGACATGACACGTCATAACTAGGACATGAAACTGTCATGACGGTCATAACTAGGACATGACACTGTCATAACTAGGACATGACACGGTCATAACGGTCATAATTAGGACATGACACGGTCATAACTAGGACATGACACTGTCATAACGGTCATATCTAGGACATGACACGGTCATAAGTAGGACATGACACTGTCATAACGGTCATAACTAGGACATGACACGGTCATAACTAAGACATGACACGGTCATAACTAGGATATGACACTGTCGTAACTAGGACATGACACGGTCATAACTAGGACATGACACGGTCATAACTAGGACATGACATGGTTATGACTAGGATATGACACTTTCATAACTTGGACATGACACGGTCATAACTACGACATGACACTGTCATAACGGTCAAAACTAGGACATGACACGGTCATAACTAGGACATGACACGGTCAGAACTAGGACATGACACGGTCAGAACTAGGACATGACACTGTCATAACGGTCATAACTAGGACATGACACGGTCATAACTAGGACATGACACGGTCATAACTAGGACATGACACGGTCATAACTAGGACATGACACTGTCATAACGGTCATAACTAGGACATGACACGGTCATAACTAGGACATGACACGGTCATAACTAGGACATGACACTGTCATAACGGTCATAACTAGGACATGAGACGTCATAACTAGGACATGACACTGTCATGACGGTCATAACTAGGACATGACACTGTCATAACTAGGACATGACACGGTCATAACGGTCATAATTAGGACATGACACGGTCATAACTAGGACATGACACTGTCATAACGGTCATAACTAGGACATGACACGGTCATAAGTAGGACATGACACTGTCATAACGGTCATAACTAGGACATGACACGGTCATAACTAAGACATGACACGGTCATAACTAGGACATGACACGGTCATAACTAGGATATGACACTGTCGTAACTAGGACATGACACGGTCATAACTAGGACATGACACGGTCATAACTAGGACATGACATGGTTATGACTAGGATATGACACTTTCATAACTTGGACATGACACGGTCATAACTACGACATGACACGGTCATAACTAGGACATGACATGGTTATAACTAGGACATGACACTGTCATAACTAGGACATGACACTGTCATAACGGTCAAAACTAGGACATGACACGGTCAGAACTAGGACATGACACTGTCATAACGGTCATAACTAGGACATGACACGGTCATAACTAGGACATGACACGGTCATAACTAGGACATGACACTGTCATAACGGTCATAACTAGGACATGACACGTCATAACTAGGACATGACACTGTCATGACGGTCATAACTAGGACATGACACTGTCATAACTAGGACATGACACGGTCATAACGGTCATAATTAGGACATGACACGGTCATAACTAGGACATGACACTGTCATAACGGTCATAACTAGGACATGACACGGTCATAAGTAGGACATGACACTGTCATAACGGTCATAACTAGGACATGACACGGTCATAACTAGGATATGACACTGTCGTAACTAGGACATGACACGGTCATAACTAGGACATGACACGGTCATAACTACGACATGACACTGTCATAACGGTCATAACTAGGACATGACACGGTCATAACTAGAACATGACATGGTTATAACTAGGACATGACACTGTCATAACTAGGACATGACACAGTCATAACTAGGACATGACACTGTCATAACGGTCAAAACTAGGACATGACACTGTCATAACTAGGACATGACACGGTCATAACGGTCATAATTAGGACATGACACGGTCATAACTAGGACATGACATGGTTATAACTAGGACATGACACTGTCATAACTAAGACATGACACGGTCAGAACTAGGACATGACACTGTCATAACGGTCATAACTAGGACATGACACGGTCATAAGTAGGACATGACACTGTCATAACGGTCATAACTAGGACATGACATGGTCATAACTAGGACATGACACGGTCATAACTAGGACATGACTGTCATAACGGTCATAACTAGGACATGACACGGTCATAACTAGGACATGACACTGTCATAACGGTCATAACTAGGACATGACACGGTCATAACTAGGACATGACACGGTCATAACTAGGACATGACATGGTTATAACTAGGACATGACACTGTCATAACTAGGACATGACACGGTCAGAACTAGGACATGACACTGTCATAACGGTCATAACTAGGACATGACACGGTCATAAGTAGGACATGACACTGTCATAACGGTCATAACTAGGACATGACACGGTCATAACTAAGACATGACACGGTCATAACTAGGACATGACACGGTCATAACTAGGATATGACACTGTCGTAACTAGGACATGACACGGTCATAACTAGGACATGACACGGTCATAACTAGGACATGACATGGTTATAACTAGGACATGACACTGTCATAACTAGGACATGACACGGTCATAACTAGGACATGACACTGTCATAACGGTCATAACTAGGACATGACACAGTCATAACTAGGACATGACACGGTCATAACTAGGACATGACACTGTCATAACGGTCATAACTAGGACATGACACGGTGATAACTAGGACATGAAACGGTCATAACTAGGACATGACACGGTCATAACTAGGACATGACATGGTCATAACTAAGACATGACATGGTCATAACTAGGACATGACACTGTCATAACGGTCATAA
>NC_050178.1:22046650-22069150 GCF_008315115.2 Sander lucioperca | reverse complement strand
CAAAAAAAATCACGCTGTTCACAATAAAAAGGACAATAGAAAATAAAATGGAACTCATTTTCTATATCATTCAAACACCACATGGGACAGATCTGTTTTTCCTCTTCTACATTTACATCTCGTCCTGTTTCAATATAACTGTCACTATGCAGATCCTGGAGTGTTTCAGAACTCTGCTAAACGTGGCCAGGACCTGCGTTACAAGGCCAACAAGAGAATATTACTGTATACCAGAGGTGGGGGACTAGAGTCCCACAACTCGACTCGAGTCTGACTCGAGTCGCCAATTGACTTAGATTGATAAATGACTCGACTTGACTTTGACTTGAGACAGATGACTTGAAAACTTGACTTTTTATTAATGTAATATCCAGGCTGTATTTTTTTTTCAAAAGACAATTCCGCCGCAAAATGATCCTAGGGGTTAATAACATATGTGTACCGAGTCGACCGTTCTCTGGGACATGTTTTCACGCTAATCAAATGTGTCTCTAGCTTCGGTTTACATGTAGGGACCCTCATTATGCTACCGTTGAAGTGTGGTGCTATTTTGAGCCTTGCAGCAGAGGCGAACGTAGGTGGCAGCCATCATGGTAAGGGATTGTGCAAGGAATGCAAGGATTACAAATTACAAACACAATAACCACAACATCGGACTTCATCCGTCATTTCAAGCAACACAAACAAAGGTCTTTTAGCTAACGTTAGCGGCAATTTTTTGTATGACTTGACTTGTGACCAGGGCTTAATTTGAGCCGGAACACGCCGGAACATGTTCCGGCGTGTTCCGGCGTTGGATCCGGAACCTTTTTTATTGGATCCAGCACCTCCTGTGTCACTGTGAAAAATTAATCGCCTAAATGAAAAAAATAAACTACTGTTTGTGTAGTGTTCAATGTTGTTATCTGTCTTGTTAGTCTTTATTCCCCATTGGAGTTCCACAAAAGTCTTGTGTTTGCATTTTCAATGCGTTTTGAGGTGAATTTTCAGGGTAAGATGGAGGGAGAGGGACGGAGGGAGGGGAGACACTTCAACAGCGCCGCGCTGCACTTCAAGTGACACAAGCGCTTGTGCTGGTTGAGATTGCTGTTATAGCCTCGTTTCACTCAGGGGAAAAATGTCAAAAAGACAACAAAGTTTGCTTAACTTTTTCAAATACGCTGGCCAGTCGGATCCCAAACAAGCAAAAATCGTTTCTGCCGATCAAGAATGTGGAGACCACGGTGGCTTTTATGTTTTAATTGTCCGATGGATAATTGCTGCTTGTGAAAACGATCGTTGCAGTGTATTTTAAATTTTTTTTACATTTCGCACTGATGCAGTGCACGTTCTGAAATAAAAATAAGCATTGCCCTGATGTACACAAAGCGTTGTTTAGGCTTTTTTAGTCAGAGTCAGAGAAGCTACGTAGGCAGGTGTAATTCTTTTTTGTTCCGTTACCTCCAACCCCCGTTTTGAGTCGCCGGATCCACCCCCCCTCTGCGCTCCGGGACCTCCCACTTTATAAATTAAGCACTGCTTGTGACTTGTAGCAGGGACTTGACTTGACTTGCTTGATTCTCACCACAGTGACTTGAAACTTGCTTGCGACTTAAAGGTTAAGACTTGAGCCTGCTTGTGACTTGCACATGTGTGACTTAAGGCCTTTTAATGCTTCTGCGTAGAATCAACGGCGTACCACCGCAGACCCCTCTGCGTCTATGCTGGACCCTACGCCGTAGCCTGACGTCACCTCTCGAAAAATTTAACTACACGTTGCGTGATGCACGCCGCTCGGCCGTGGCTTGGTAGCGTTGCATTCCCCCCTGACTCATTTCCTGGTTCTCCTTCTCCATCAACAACATGAAATCAAGGAGAGGGTTAACTTCTCCTGCTCCAGATTTCCCACCGTGGTCAGAAAGAACAGGGGAGACACTTTGTTTCACCATCAGATAATCACCATCACTCTCTCACTCACTCTACCACACACACACACACACACATGCCGGCTCGGTGCACACACCAGCGCACCGGTATAAACATCAGGCCACTTACGTAGGCTACGACGAAAGCTGTGCGTGGAGCCTCCTCAGAACTGTAAAACGGCCTTTACTTCCACCTCTGCTATACTTATAAATGCGTTGACCACAAAAACAAATGCAGGTGCTCATGTGGGACTGAGATCTAAACCACTTTAATTGAAAAGGGCCTTTAAAACCAACTACACTGGATAACAACACCCTGAAGACCACGGAGGCCGAGACCTGTAGGTGTTTTATTAACAGCACCCTGAAGAAGTATTCAGCTTCTATTTTTAACATGTCAGCCCTCTTCAGTTAAAGGCTGTTTGACTTTTGTATGAGTATTTAGCCTTGACATTTTTATTGTAGAGGGATAGTATTTCAGATTTTTACCTATTAATAATTTATTTCAATGAATTAATTATTTTCTGGAGCTCTCTATTTTAGCTACAGAGTGAGACATCTCACTTCTCTTCCATCTTTGTTGGGAGTCGCACATGCTCAGTACCTAGGTAAGGACTACTAGCCAGTCAGAAGCAGAGTATGAGGGCGTGTCCTGACAGTACCTAGGTAAGGACTACTAGGCAGTCAGAAGCAGAGTATGAGGGCGTGTCCTGACAGTACCTAGGTAAGGACTACTAGCCAGTCAGAAGCAGAGTATGAGGGCGTGTCCTGACAGTACCTAGGTAAGGACTACTAGCCAGTCAGAAGCAGAGTATGAGGGAATTAAAGGCTGAAGTAAAGGCTGGACTACAACAGAGCTGTTTGGAGCAGTTTGTGAACAGTGTTTTCACTGTATGCACGTGCACAAAACGATATATAACAATAAAGGAAAGGATAATAATATGATATAATATGAGCACTTTAAGCAGTTGTTTCAAAAACATTCCCTGAATATTTTAAAGCTGCAGTAATCTAGGGCTAGCACCAACAAATGGCAGACCGCGGTCCAAACCAGAATCAAGTGACGGTTCTATCCAGACCCGTGACAAAAACTTTTTTTTGTTCTTCTTTCTGTTGGTTTTTTGACAGCAGCTAATCTAGTTAGTACGGCAATAGCTTTGCATAATTGAGCAAATCAAATCGATTGTTTCCCATGTTTGGACAGTTTGCTAGAGAGAGAGAGAGAGATGTGAGGAAGATGTGAGAGAGATGTTAGAGAGATGTTAGAGAGATGTGACAGAGATGTGAGAGAGATGTGAGGAGATGTTAGAGAGATGTTAGAGAGATGTGAGAGAGATGTGAGGAGATGTTAGAGAGATGTTAGAGAGATGTGAGAGAGATGTGAGAGAGATGTGAGAGAGATGTTAGAGATGTGAGAGAGATGTGAGAGAGATGTTAGAGAGATGTGAGAGAGATGTGAGAAGATGTTAGAGAGATGTGAGGAGATGTGAGAGAGATGTTAGAGAGATGTTAGAGAGATGTGAGAGCGATGTTAGAGAGATGTTAGAGAGATGTGAGAGAGATGTTAGAAAGATGTGAGAGAGATGTTAGAGAGATGTTAGAGAGATGTGAGGAGATGTGAGGAGATGTGAGAGAGATGTTAGAGAGATGTGAGAGAGATGTGAGAGAGATGTTAGAGAGATGTGAGGAGATGTGAGAGAGATGTTAGAGAGATGTGAGAGATGTGAGAGAGATGTGAGAGAGATGTTAGAGAGATGTGAGAGAGATGTGAGAGAGATGTTAGAGAGATGTGAGGAGATGTGAGAGAGATGTTAGAGAGATGTGAGAGAGATGTGAGAGAGATGTTAGAGAGATGTGAGGAGATGTAAGAGAGATGTTAGAGATGTGAGAGAGATGTGAGATGTGAGAGAGATGTGAGGAGATGTGAGAGAGATGTTAGAGAGATGTGAGAGAGATGATAGAGAGATGTGAGAGAGATGTTAGAGAGATGTGAGAGATGTGAGAGAGATGTGAGAGAGATATGAGAGAGATGTTAGAGAGATGTGAGAGAGATGTGAGAGAGATGTGAGAGAGATGTGAGAGAGATGTTAGAGAGATGTGAGGAGATGTGAGAGAGATGTTAGAGAGATGTGAGAGAGATGTTAGAGAGATGTGAGGAGATGTGAGAGAGATGTGAGGAGATGTAAGAGAGATGTGAGAGAGATGTGAGAGAGATGTTAGAGAGATGTGAGATGTGAGAGAGATGTGAGAGATGTGAGAGAGATGTGAGAGAGATGTGAGAGAGATGTTAGAGAGATGTGAGAGATGTAAGAGAGATGTGAGAGATGTGAGAGATGTTAGAGAGATGTGAGAGAGATGTGAGAGAGATGTGAGAGAGATGTTAGAGAGATGTGAGGAGATGTGAGATAGATGTTAGAGAGATGTGAGAGAGATGTTAGAGAGATGTGAGGAGATGTGAGAGAGATGTTAGAGAGATGTGAGAGAGATGTGAGAGAGATGTGAGAGAGATGTTAGAGAGATGTGAGATGTGAGAGAGATGTTAGAGAGATGTGAGAGAGATGTTAGAGAGATGTGAAAGAGATGTGAGAGAGATGTGAGAGAGATGTTAGAGAGATGTGAGAGAGGCGAGAGAGATGTGAGAGAGATGTGAGGAGATGTGAGAGAGATGTGAGGAGATGTGAGAGAGATGTTAGAGAGATGTGAGAGAGATGTTAGAGAGATGTGAGAGAGATGTTAGAGAGATGTGAGAGAGGCGAGAGAGATGTGAGAGAGATGTGAGGAGATGTGAGAGAGATGTGAGGAGATGTGAGAGAGATGTTAGAGAGATGTGAGAGAGATGTGAGAGAGATGTTAGAGAGATGTGAGAGAGATGTTAGAGAGATGTGAGAGAGGTGAGAGAGATGTGAGAGAGATGTGAGGAGATGTGAGAGAGATGTGAGGAGATGTGAGAGAGATGTTAGAGAGATGTGAGAGCGATGTGAGAGAGATGTTAGAGAGATGTGAGAGTGATGTTAGAGAGATGTGAGGAGATGTGAGAGAGATGTTAGAGAGATGTGAGGAGATGTTAGAGAGATGTGAGGAGATGTGAGAGAGATGTGAGGAGATGTGAGAGAGATGTTAGAGAGATGTGAGAGAGATGTGAGAGAGATGTTAGAGAGATGTGAGAAAGATGTGAGAGAGATGTTAGAGAGATGTGAGGAGATGTTAGAGAGATGTGAGGAGATGTGAGAGAGATGTGAGGAGATGTGAGAGAGATGTTAGAGAGATGTGAGAGAGATGTGAGAGAGATGTTAGAGAGATGTGAGAGAGATAACAGCAGGGACAGCAACTGACCTGCTACTTTCTGGCACTGTTTTCCCTGGTCTAACCATGACACATATTGACCTTGTTTGGATTGACCAACGGCTGTGAGTCAGCTTTCTCCACTTTGAAAAGTATTAAAACCAAGTGCTGAATGAGGCTCAACAGCATGCACCTACATAATAATAAATAATAACAATTTGATCCCGTAAGGGAAATTACAATGTTTTTCACTCTGTTGTTATTACACACATTACACACACATGTTCAGTACCTCTACATGCACTAATGGAGAGATGTCAGAGTGGGGGGGCTGCCCATGCTCAGTACCTCTACATGCACTAATGGAGAGATGTCAGAGTGGGGGGGCTGCCCATGCTCAGTACCTCTACATGCACTAATGGAGAGATGTCAGAGTGGGGGGGCTGCCCATGCTCAGTACCTATACATGCACTAATGGAGAGATGTCAGAGATACAGACTACATACAGATACATACTGAATTCAATTTCAATTCAATTTCAGTTCACTTGTATTTATAGTGTCAAATCATAACAAGAGTTATCTCAAAACACTTTACAGATAGAGAGGTCTAGACCACACCCTATAATTTACAAAGACCCAACAATTCCACTAATTCCCCCAACAGCAAGCATTCGGTGTGACAGTGGTGAGGAAAAACTCCCTTTTAGGGAGAAACCTGGGACAGACCCAGACTCTTGGTAGGCGGTGTCTGACGGTGCAGGTTGGGACACAGAGACACTGATACAGATATAAAGATATAGAGAAATATGATTCATAATAATTATATCAGTTGGTATGATAACCAGTGGGAATTATAGTAACAATAAAGATAAGTTAAGTTTTCAGTGAAGGGCAGATCGTTTAGATCGTTTACAGCTACATAATTACAAGGTTTCTATTCTTTGGTTGAAAAACCTCTGGCCTTATTGTGTCCACTTTAATCCTGGTTCAGGGACATGCACTAACTTCATGCGTAAAATGAATTATTTATTGTAAAATGTGTCAGAAAACATTAAACGTACTATACATCATTCTCGAGAACTCAGTTTCTGTTCCCAGGTTTTATTTAGTCTTTGTCCTATTTATTTCTCTCTTTCCGTCCCTTGGGGATGAAATTGAGTATGTTGTGGTTTCTTTGCCTCTCCCACACAGTTGCTTTTGTAATTCTTGCCTTTTTAATGCATTTTTTTCCGCATTTGTATATGAAAATATAAACCACAAAACCATTGTATTGCATTATTGTTTTGAAACTATGTGCTTTTGTGCTCCTTCCCAGCGGCTATGAGTTTGACTATGATTACTACAGAGAAGACTTCTACGACAGGTAAGAGAATGGATGGTTCTTCCCACATTCGTCAAGCGTATCTTTAAAAATAACCAAAGATGATTGATGTGATGCTAGCATCAAAGGAAAACAGGTGATGCTCACTGACCAAATACACAAGGTCAATCCAAAATATGATGAAGTCTTGGGTTCAATACGCCAATGTCACGCAACAATTGAAGACCAGAAGAAGGTCTCTGAGTGGGGATACGGCTCTTCCGGTTACAGCACCTGTGTACAGCAGTAATAGCAGTATGTTCCCTATGTACTGCAGTAGTAGTAGTATGTTCCCTGTGTACAGCAGTAGTAGTAGTATGTCACCTGTGTACAGCAGTAGTAATAGTATGTTCCCTGTGTACAGCAGTAGTAATAGTATGTTCCCTGTGTACAGCAGTAGTAGTAGTATGTCCCCTGTGTACAGCAGTAGTAGTACTATGTCCCCTGTGTACAGCAGTAGTAGTAGTAGTAGTATGTTCCCTGTGTACAGCAGTAGTAGTAGTATGTCCCCTGTGTACAGCAGTAGTAGTACTATGTCCCCTGTGTACAGCAGTAGTAGCAGTATGTTCCCTGTGTACTGCAGTAGTAGTAGTATGTTCCCTGTGTACAGCAGTAGTAGTAGTATGTCACCTGTGTACAGCAGTAGTAATAGTATGTTCCCTGTGTACAGCAGTAGTAATAGTATGTTCCCTGTGTACAGCAGTAGTAGTAGTAGTAGTATGTTCCCTGTGTACAGCAGTAGTAGTAGTATGTCCCCTGTGTACAGCAGTAGTAATAGTATGTTCCCTGTGTACAGCAGTAGTAATAGTATGTTCCCTGTGTACAGCAGTAGTAGTAGTAGTATGTTCCCTGTGTACAGCAGTAGTAGTAGTAGTAATATGTTCCCTATGTACAACAGTAGTAGTAGTAGTAGTAGTATGTCCCCTGTGTACAGCAGTAGTAGTAGTATGTCCCCTGTGTACAGCAGTAGTAGTACTATGTCCCCTGTGTACAGCAGTAGTAGCAGTATGTTCCCTGTGTACAGCAGTAGTAGTAGTATGTTCCCTGTGTACAGCAGTAGCAGTATGTTCCCTGTGTACAGCAGTAATAGCAGTATGTTCCCTGTGTACAGCAGTAGTAGCAGTATGTTCCCTGTGTACAGCAGTAGCAGTATGTTCCCTGTGTACAGCAGTAATAGCAGTATGTTCCCTGTGTACAGCAGTGGTAGCAGTATGTTCCCTGTGTACAGCAATAGTAGTAGTAGTATGTTCCATCCAGATTAGATTAAAATAATTTCAACTTTATTGTCATCAAGTACAAAGACAACGAAATGCAGTTTGCGTCCAAGTGCAAAAAGAGCAGAAAAGTGCAGTGTGATATATAAGTATAGACAGGACAAGAAATAAAGAGCAGTGTAGACAGTAGTGTACAGTTGGTTTTGGTTTACAGATGATCCCAGATGTCAAAATAATATACGCCTCCGATCTCAGGACGGGATGCTTGCAATTACTCTGAGAAGAAATAATTAAAACAATCCAGAGTTATTCCGTGTCATATGCAGAGGTTTTGAAACTTTTGTGTTGCAGAGGTTTCGTGTTTCACAAAAGACATGCTTGTGAGCGATAAACAACTTCCCTGAAACCTCTTCTGACTCCTGTCAAAACGCATCAAGCTTTGTCTCTGAAATAAAGCAGCAGAAATGGGTAATCAGGGTTTCTTCATCTCCCTGGGAGAGGAAGAGCTGTTGTCTCTGGTAATTCTCTGAATTATACCGTAATGTCACAAGTTACTTTGCCTGTGCTCATTCGATCCCAACCCAACTCCCTATTGACTGAGCTACTAGCACCTCCACCTCTTTCAAACATCAGATTTTAACTTTACTTGACATGATATTAAATCTTTCCATATCTCTTCTGTCAACTGAATCATAAAACATCCAGAGTGATGTAATAATAATGATCTCCATCCTTCACTTAAAGGAGAATTCCAGTCGATTTTTAACCTGTAGCTCTGTTGTTTGGAAATGTGTTGTGCTGTCAGTAGCAAGAAAAACGAAAACAATCAGTGCTGTCTACACCGTGTTATCAAGAGGGTCAGCTTCTCCTCGGACCGCGAACCTCCTATGGAGACATGTTGATGCTACCAAGCCATCACCCCCCGTTAGCATCCATTGACTGCCATTCATTCTGACGTCACTTTGACAGAGAATAACTTTACATCTGAAGAGTTTAAAGACTCTATTTGTCCATTGTTTATTTCTAAAGAAACACGACAATGTATAAAAGGCTCCATTCCCTTTGTACCTCACGTTATGGCTCCGTAGCAGACGTTTTTATAAAAATAGGCTAACGATTGGGTCATAACCACGAGACTTACTGTCTCATAGTAGAGGAATTACCGTATAGTACAGGAGAAGCTCTCAGGCAGTTTGGACTTCCATTAGCTGTTTAAGTTTAATTCCTAATGTTAACTATCATTTTAGTGATCAATAATTAGCCTGTGTCTATGTTATCTCCTTACATATACCTACGCTCTCCGTCTCTGCTAGATTGGGAATGATTGAGATTTCTCTTGGCACAGCTACCAGAAGACTTCCAACTTTCAGACAGGTTGCTCACGTCACATCTACGTCTTCAAGCTCAGTTGGAGGCTGCTCAGTAACGCTCAGCCATCACCGGGAAAGAGACTTCACTGGTCTCCGTCCAGAGACACGGGATCTGGTGGTCCATTATATATACTGTCTATGGCGTTATCCTCCTGCTAGAGTTAGCACCCAACAGGCTTAAACAGGGCAGGTTTTAAACGTGCTATTAGCCTCTAAACATGCTCGAAATGTCATTACAAGTGCCTACCCATATGCAGTGATTCCTTCCGAGGGAACACAGTGAATCTGACTGGAATATTGGATTGTATGAGTTCGACAATCGACTAGTGTGGGCTTGACCGGAAAACAGGAAATAAATAGAAGTATGTGCACTGGCTGGATTAACACAACTTTTATGCCTCTCTGTCACATCTACTGCAGTCAGATTCACTGTGTTCACTCAGAAGGAATCACTGCACATGGGTAGGCACTTGGAATGACATTTTGAACATGTTTAGAGGCTTAAAACATGTTTAAAACCTGCCCTGTTTAAGTCTGTTGGGTGCTAACGCTAGCAGGAGGATAACACGGTGTAGGCAGTACTGATTGGTTTCGTTTTTTTTGCTACTGCCAGCACTCCAAATTTCCAAACAACAGAACTACGTGTTTCTCCTTTAACCTCGCACAAACCTTTCCTGCTTGCACACTTGATGTGAAATACTGTACAGGTAGTAGAAGAAGACGAAGACAAGGGCTTTTTTGCTGTGACCTAAGGTGTGGGTTCATCCGTCGTCCTATTGGCCCATCTGTTGTCCCACTGTTCCTCCAACACAGAGCACATTTTTTCATTCAGCATTGGCCAGACTTGCATCAAATGCTTTACTTTAGTCGTAAATTCATAATCCAGATAAATCCACATACCATGGAAAAAGATCTCTTTCTTCGTCCAGGCCGCCTTCAATACTTCTCTGTTAATATCGTATTTTGCGAAATACACAATAATTGGTCTCATGAACCGGTCCCTTTCCTTTCATATACCCACACAATGTTTTCGGGTGATTTGGGGTTCATTTTCCCTGAGCAGAACATCTTTAAATAATTTCTGCATGAAAGCAGTTATGTCGTTCCCTTCACTCTGCCCTCCTAATGTTGTAGAGGCACACATTATTTTGCCTGGACTTATTTTAAATATAGTCCATCTGGTCACCCATCTCAATCACACGGCTGTTGAGGTGTTTTAATGTTTTCTGATCTTTCTGTTTTTTATCTTCCACTTCACTCACCCTGGTCTCCGGCTCTAAGTGTTTATTGTCTCCACATCTGGTCGTAAATTCTTTGTTTGTTGCATTATTTTCTTAATGTCCCGCTCTGTATCAGCTCGGGAATCTGTAAATTCCGCTCTGAAGTCTTTTAAAGGTGCCCTGCCACACAAAACCATTTTTGCATTTTTTGAAATAGGTCCATATGTAAGTAAGTAAGTAAATTTTATTTATACAGCACTTTTCACAGACAAGGTCACAAAGTGCTTTACAATGTTTAATGTTTACAATTGATCAAGTAGATACATACTGTATGATGTTCCACAAACTAAAACAGAGTTTGGAAAAACTGCTTTTTGTTACAGTGCTCCAACTTCATGGAATGAGTTACAAAATCAGCTAAAACTGCAGGTTTTAATTTCACATACTGAATTCAAGTCGCGCCTACATTAAATATATCAACATGTTTGCGCTTGTTTTTAAAATGTGAGTTCTGTTTTTATTTTCTTATTTATTATTGCTGTCCATCCCTGTCTGTCTGTTATTTGTTGTATTAAAGTGTATTTTTATGTGCTGCCTTCTTGGCCATGGCTCACTTGTAAAAGAGATTTTAATCTCAATGTGATTTTTCCCTGGTAAAATAGAGGTTAAGAAAATGTGCATAGACAATAAAAACATAGTAAAAATAGTCAGTAGAGTAAAATACAAATACAACAGATACAATTATCAATACATAAAAGACACAGGCTACCCAAAAGCTAGCCTGAACAAGTGAGTCTTCACCTGTCCCTTAAACCAGTCCACATTCTCAGCCAACCTAATGCTGGCTGGCAGAGCATTAGTCTAGGTGCCATAGCAGCGAAGGCTCTAATCCCACATGTGTTCAGACGAGTGTGTGGCGTGGATAGCACATTTTGATTGACAGACCTGAGAGACCGGGAGGGGGTGCGTAAGTGAATTATGTTGGCAAGATAATCACGGGGCCTGACCGTGTAGAGCCCTATAGGCTATGGTGAGAATTTTGAATTGGATCCTGTAGGCCAGGGGTTTTCAAACTTTTTGTGTGTGTGGACCACTATTTGTAATCAAAAATGTTCGCAGACCATCTCATAATACACATAATAAAATATGTCCACAGTCCTACCTGAATTAATCCGCAACACTTAATAGGCCTACTAGCACTAAACTATTACTGGTAATCTCATCAGCACAACAGGCTCGTTAAAAGAAAGTTTACTGCACACAACAGCTGCCACATATTATATTTATTTATAGACTCAAGCACCCGAGGGCATAAACAGGTTCATCTGAACAACAGGCTCATTTCCATAGCAATGGAGTATTAAATCTATACAGTAATAAGAACACTTGGATATAGTCAAAATTTCAAAACCTTTGGCGATTTTAGGGGATTATTCATCTTCAGAGTTTTACAAGTCCTCAAAAAGTAGGTTATGCAAGTTTGTCCACTTAACAGCACATCCGCAAAACATTTCAAAAACGCGAGATCAAGAAACTAACTGGAAATTAAAATAATAAAATGCCTTATTCATTCCATTTATAATTTAAAACAGTTTGTTTCATATAAACTGCCTATAAAGGCTATGCGTGTGATGGGATCATGACAACATTCTTTGCCTCTGGCCCTATACACATGAGTTTGGGAATTTCCTGGTAAAATGAAGGTTAAAAAACTATTATTTTATATTTAGGGCCCAAGCGCAGACAGCGGCGAAGGCCCTATTGAAACTGAAGGAATTATTATTACACCAAATGAATTGCCTTTTTGAGGGGCTTAACATATTCAAAAACTCACCAAAATTGGCGGTCGCATCAAGTCTGGTGAAAATTTAATCGCTAGCGCCCCCTACAAAGTTAAAAAAATTGAGCCCCTGCAGTGCGTTTAACGTAGACTCACGAAACTTGGTAGACATATGTATCATATCAAGTTGCACACAAAACGTGATTGGAGCCATACCCTAAACCCAACAGGAAGTCTGCCATTTTGAATTGAAAGTTCGAAATTAGTGCGATTTTGGTCATTTCCACGTCGTACTTTAACAAACTCCTCCTAGAGATTTCATCCGATCAACTTCAAATTTGGTCTGTGCCATCTTAAAGCAGCCATATTATGCTCATTTTCAGGTTCATAATTGTATTTTAAGGTTGTTTCAGAATAGGTTTACATGGTTTAATTTTCTAAAAACACCATATTTTAGTTGTACTGCACTACTACTACTGTAGACCACCTGCAGTACCCTCACGGACCACCTGCAGTACCCTCACGGACCACTAGTGGTCCGCGGACCACAGTTTGGGAATGACTGCTGTGGGTTACAGGAAGCCAGTGAAGGGAGTAGAGGGGTGATATGGGTGCGCCTGATTGATCTAGTAAGAAGCCTAGCAGCAGCGTGTTCGTGTTATGTGGTGAATGTGAAAATGAATTGCTACCTTCTCTGTCAACTCTAGCTACTAAACAGAAATCAGCAGAGAAATCAGACCAATTACAAAAGCTGGTCAGTCTGACGTGGAGTTGCCTGAGCTCATTACTATTCATGAGCTCGCCCAGTTGCGCTGGGTAAAGGATGCTGATAGCCAGGCTCTCATTGGCTAGCTGTTAGCCAATCAGAGTCAAGCAGCTTAGCTCGTTGAATATTAATGAGAACTGACACAAATCGAGCCGAGTCTTCCTGCAGGCTTTCTATACCACGCTAGAATGGCTTGAAACAAGGTAACCAAGTTACAGAGTCCATGGTAGAACTTCAGACATTACCATAAAGTCATGAAATATGTGTGGCAGGGCACCTTTAAATTCTCCACAGATGTAATCCTTCAGCTCCTGGATTGATTGTTTGATTTTACAGGTATCTGCCATCGTTGTGTCTTTTTCCACCTATTCATCCCCTGCAAGTTTGCTTTGTCTTTGTTTCTGTTAACTTCAACTTATTTGCCAAATGTTTGGGGTTTCATGGACATACAGGCCCAATCCCAAAGTCAGCCCTGAGGACTGAGGACTTAATTGATCTCAGGTGCTGAATGAGTGAGTGTGTGAGGCCACATGGGCTCAGATAGGTAGAAATGGGATTGGGACAGCACTTCACCAGATCACATGTTACCTTGGTGACGTTTAATAACAAAGATGTTGCTGACACAGGAGACGGCGGCCTGATTCCAAATTATTTCAACCTCTTGTTTTACAAGCTGGACAACAGGCTGGTCTGTGCTCTGTGGTCGTGTGTCGTGCTGTTGTCTATGCTGTTGTTGACCTTTGTAATTCCCAGATTTCCAATCCAATCCACTTTATTTATATAGCACGATTTTAACAAACACAGTGTTTCCAAAGTGCTGCACAAAAAGATAAAACAGAAATAAATAAAATACAATATGACAAACACCATACAAATATGCAAGTATACACATAAGATCAACACTCTACCTGGAGTTAAAAGGCCAAAGAAAAGTGGTGTGTTTTAAGAAGATTTTTAAAATTAGACAGAGAGGAGGCCTGTCTAATGTGCAGAGGCCGTCCATTCCAAAGTTTTGGAGCTGCAACGGCAAACGCTCGGTCCTCTCTGAGCTTAAGCCTAGCTTTAAGCACCATCAGGAGCAGCTGGTCAGCTGACCTGAGAGATCGGCTGGGAGTGGAGGGGTGCAGCAGCTCAGAGAGGTAAGGTGGGGCAAGGCCATTCAAGGTCTATTGTTAAAAACAAATAAAAGAATTTTAAAATGAATCCTCAAATGGACAGGCAACCAGTGGAGTGAAGCTAAAATAGGTGAAATGTGCTCGTACTTGCGTGTGCCAGTTAAAAGACGTGCAGCAGCATTTTGTACCAGTTGCAGCCGAGCAATGGAGGACCCACTAGCCCCTATATAAAGTGCATTACAGTAATCCAGTCGAGTGGTCACAAAGGCGTGGATTACTGTTTCAAAGTGCTGTCTCTGAAGGACTGGTGTGATTTT
Source organism: Sander lucioperca (assembly GCF_008315115.2). Lineage (NCBI taxonomy): Eukaryota > Metazoa > Chordata > Actinopteri > Perciformes > Percidae > Sander > Sander lucioperca. Next base: position 22,054,820 of record NC_050178.1, on the reverse strand, counting down.
TGCCAGCTGCCTTAACTGGAAAAAGCTAGACTTCACCACAGCTTTAATCTGGCTGTCAAATTTGAGGTCTGAGTCCACTTTTACCCCCAAATTTGTCACAATTGGCTTGCGATACTGTGCAAGAGAACCCAGATCAACTAGACTAGACCATGACTTCTGTCTTTTCTTCATTAAAATCCCTATGGTCTCTGCAGTAAACGTCACAACGCTTTGAGCTGTGGGTAATTCCCTTTTGGTGAAGTCTGCATCGATGCAGACTCACAGAAAGGGCTCTTCTTACCGAGGTAAGTGTGTACTCAAACCCTCTCACGCCCTTTGAACTTCGACATTGGGACAACCCTAAGCCCTTACAAATTTCGCGAGAACGCGCACCAAAGTCTGTGAGTCTGTGAGTATGGACTTTGGGATTGGGCCATTGTTTTCACGCTGCCACCGCCATGATCACGTGACAAACCACACTTGATCTTAAGTCAAACAACATCAAATGTTGTGTAGATATTCATAGGCCTCATTAAGTCACAACAAATCAGAAGTTGGCAGAAGTTGGATGTCTTATTTTGTAAGATATAGGAATTGTGCAAACGTTTTCGTACAATATAATTCAAACTTGTTCATGAGAATGCAATGTATTACCAACTGAAGAGGACTGTGGTGTGGGAGGGACTGTCCTTCTCTCTGTCTGTGTAGCCTAAGTTATGTGTAGCCCATTCCCATTTAACCATTGTAAATTATTTTTATGTAGCCAAATGTTATACTATAACTGGATATAGTTGATCATGATATATTGTATTTTAGTTCATTACCTATATTAGATCTTGCTCTCTCTCGCGCTCTCTATCTGCTAATTATCTTAATTTTTTAATTAAATTTCTTGATTAATAATTGTGAAACCGTGACATTTCCTTTGACAATAATTGTGTTATCAAAATATCATCAGACATCCCTAGTTGAAATTAACAGATATCTAAAATGAACTGTTCCACCAGGAAGAAATGAAGTGTTGATATCAAGAATTAAAACTTTGACGAGTCAGAAAGTATTTGCAGATATCATTAGAATTGTTACTAGTCAAAATTGCAAGTTCTTAGCAACACCATCCGGCGTCCTGGTGTGCGGCCGCTGCCCGGCCTCTGTCCACCCGCCGTTCAAACTGTACAGCCTCTGCTCAACCCGTACGGCGGGCCTGCAGCCTCTTATTTCAATACAAACATAGGCTGATCAGAAAGCACTAATGGTCACAACCATGTCTAGGATTTTCAGAAATATAGGGGGATCAGTGAGCGGCCCCTCCCCAAATGGCATAACCCTGATCGGCCTATGATGTAAAGCCATCAAACACCTCTTTTTTTCCTCGTCACGTTTGGAAGTCTATCGGTAACGTTAATAGACAGTGTGTGAGTCTAATGATGGAAAACCAAAACAGAAAAGGAAAGATGGCGCTATGAAGGTCAGACTCAAAAGGTAAAAAAGGGATCGTGTTGCGAGTGGTCTACGAAATTTCCCGGTAGATTTTTTGGTCCCACTCCGCCGCTGCTTGGAATCCTCCGTAGTCAAAAGGCAATTGTTGATGTCTAGAATTGCTATTACCACCACTGATAAATGTTGACAGGGCTTGCCATATGTTGAAACATGCTGAACAGCTGGGTCATAGACCTCAGCATTGATTTACACCAATAACTGATCTAGCAGTCTCACTCCTTCCCTCCCAGCTTTAGCATATGAATGTATACATGGTGTGCTGTACATGTGCAAGAAGTTTATTTAGCATTTTTCTTTCTTTCCTTCCTTTTCTTTAACTGAGTCTATTCTCTGTTAACATATGTATTTTGTATGCTGTACATCAACACCAGCTTGACCGGATATCATATGAACAGAAATCAAATTTTTTTTGATCTCCTAAATTATGATCTGGACCAAATAGTGGAATTAAATTGTCATATACACAATTCAATGTAATTTATCATTACTTCTTTTTAGGTCTGTGGAGATGAATGTTAAGATGGGGGTAAAAAGCACATTGCCATCTGGACAAATTATCTGTGGTGACTAAAAAATATTTTTATTTTCTGCTTGTCCCAAATGGTTAAAACAAGCATTGGAAGATAGCTCGTTGAGTTTGATGCAAAGCCAAATGGGCGTCAGTGTTGTCAGAACCGTTCATCTCCCAAAATGTTTCATGACCCGAGTTGAATTCAAAACTTGTGACATGTTTTACTGGGAAAGAATTAAGTTTTTCCTTTAAAGCTTTTGATTAACTGAGCAGGTCCTTGTGCACCCACCAACAAAACAAAGGCCCACATATTGAGTCATTCTTAGTGTTAGCTGAATTTACTGCAGTTCTACTTCATGTGATTATATTTAACAAATAAAACTGATTCTTTTATGGATTCATAGACTATCAAATTACTCTTTGAAGAATTTTATGTCCCCAATGTACCTTTAACCTGTCAAGGATTGCAGAGGGATTGACAAGGCTTGGACCTAAATGCAGATTAGAAGGAATTTATTGAACAAAAACTTACAACAAAAAGTGTCCAGGGTTGGCAGGCAGGAACACTACAATAATCCAAACAGGCATGAAACCAGGAAGCAAAACACAAAAGACTAGCCACGACGACAGCAAACAACCATAGACTGTATATAAGAATGGACCACCAGGTCCCGTGTCTGTGGACGGAGACCAGTGAAGTCTCTTTCCCGGTGATGGCTGAGCGTTACTGAGCAGCCTCCAACTGAGCTTGAAGACGTAGATGTGACGTGAGCAACCTGTCTGAAAGTTGGAAGTCTTCTGGTAGCTGTGCCAAGAGAAATCTCAATCATTCCCAATCTAGCAGAGACGGAGAGCGTAGGTATATGTAAGGAGATAACATAGACACAGGCTAATTATTGATCACTAAAATGATAGTTAACATTAGTAATTAAACTTAAACAGCTAATGGAAGTCCAAACTGCCTGAGAGCTTCTCCTGTACTATACGGTAATTCCTCTAAAAGACAGACTTCAAATTAAAACAGGAAACAGAACATATACAAAACCATGACATAACCCTTGTGTGGTGTTCGGGTCTGTGGGACCCATTTTCAATGTCAAAAAAAATTATGCTATTTATTATTTCTTCTAACGTAAACTCACTGGCCTTGGCTCATTTTCTGTGAAGAACATAAAAAATAACTTATTTTCAATTACAATAATCAGATCAAAACCTTTTTATAATTGAATTTCCTTGTTTTCTCACAAAAAAACGAAAATGATCATATGATCATAAATGTGATCTCACAGGGGTAAATGGCAAATATGAACAATAAATGATGTATATATCATTGGTAATTGAGCTAAAGTAAACATCAGTTAAGTATTTTTACATAAAATGTTATGGCTGTATTGATTTACAAGCGTAATAATGTGGTGGGTCCACCAGACCCGGGAACATTGGCTGTGTAACAAAAATATGAACAGCACACATGGGTTAAGTTAAATCAGACCATAGCGGTTTCTCCCCCACAAAATGTCTCTTATTGAACGTGCAGTGAACAGGCAGGTGTGAAGATCTTTTTTTTCAGCTGCAGTGTGAAATATGGTCTGTCAGTCCTTGCCATTTATCCTGTGCAGTTATGTGGACTGTATATGGTATGCATTGGAAAACAGGCAGTGCAGTCAGTACTGTCTGTACAGTTGTAATTAAAATATTTGACCTTACTACTGTACTTACTCTGAAAGCATGTCCACGTAAGTAGAACTTGGGAAATATAAATTTCTTTCCTCTTTGCAGTTCATCCAGTCCAACCCGTTCTCAATCCCAGTGCGTCAAATACCAACGCTTGCGTGGCCGGGTTGGTTCAGTGGGTAGAGCAGGCGCACATATACTGAGAGGTTTATGCCTCGACGCAGAGGTCCAGGGTTCGAGTCCAACCTGTGATGATTTCCTGCATGTCTTCCCCCCCTCTCTCTCGCCTAGCTGTCCTGTCAAAACTAAAGGCGGAAAATACCAACGCTTGGTTATGGGCCTTTGCGGTTTAGCAACTGTAGGGGACGCACTGGGCAGAGCAGGTTGCGGGGGTGAGGGGGTCAAACAACAAAGGACTTTTACTCAGGAGACTCAGGTTTGTGTCCCGTTGTTGTCCCACGTGTCACTTAAATGTACATTTTTGTAATCCCACCCACAATCTTTTCTTAACCCCAACTAAGTGGTCCCGACCCAGAGCGTCAAAAATGACGTCAAGGGTCCCTACCAAGTGAGTTGAATATGACACCAAAGGGGTACCCAGAGCATCAAATATGGCCGCGGATGGGATTGCATTGTAATTAGTTGAAAGCCCCCTGTGTCCGACTAAGAAGCTAAACGAGACTTTTTGCATGAGTAATTTACGCCAAAGGAACCTGACCAAGCGTCCGGTCATCAGTATTTTGTACTTTTGGCATTACATTTGCCATCAGAATTAGTACCATGAAGCATTTAGCCAACACATTCTGACAACTACCAAATATAACCATTTCATCTGCATACTGTCAGGGTCCCACAGTCACCAGCACTCACTCCTCCCACTCGTTCACTATCTCCTCAATACTGATCACTCACACCTGCACTTCATCAGGCCTCTTCATCAGTTCGCCACCTGCACCTCATTAGTCCACCCTCTATATATTCGGCACATGCTCATTCACTCTTTGTCTGGTCTCGTCGTTACAAGACACCAAGACTCTCTTCTGCTACTTACCCATTGACTAACTGAGAATCCTACCTGCTATCATCCTCCTGCCGTCTGCTGCCACCCTAGGACTCTACTACCTCAGCTAAGTTCTGTTTGTGTTTGGCCAGCTCACCATTCCTCCAGTTGGATTTTGTGAATAAAGCTAGTTTCACTTACCACCAGTCTGACTCCTGTTCATTCTGTAACACATACATAATCACATATTGCGAGATTAAACACAACCTGACTTGCCATATTCTGGTCCAGTTTTTATCCAATTAATGTCCAACTGTATTGATCTGTTTAGATGTTACTGTTTTTCTTGCTGTGCTGTTGCTCTCACACACTATTCACATTGTTCAGATTATTATTTAGCAGGGTCATCAAGTCCTTTTTTTGGGGCCGAGAGCGGGGGAATTCCGTTGAACAGAAATTAGCCTTAATAGTTTGGGCCCATAGAGACGAGTGCAGCTATATTTTTCCCTCAATACAAAATCTAGTGTGGACTTACTCTTCGACTGTCTTAATAGTTTGCAGTTCACTGATCAGAGTCTTTTAATCAGAACAACACATTGACAGTCATCCTCTACCATCCTAGCCGATGCAGTGATTTAAATTTTAAACTATACTTTTTGACATGCAGGAAATCATCACAGGTCGGACTCAAACCCTGGACCTCTGCGTCGAGGCATAAACCTCTTAGTACATGTGTGCCTGCTCTACCCACTGAACCAACCCGGCCACACTTTAAACTATACTCTTTCACCAACCCAAACAAGTAGGGTTTATTAGTTTATAAGTTAAAGCCCGAGCAAGAACAATCTTTGCTGAGTTGTGTTGGTGGCCATGATGTTGTGGCCCTCCTCCCCTGGGGGTTCGGAAAAAGTTTGATTTTCCAGCTCACTCCGTTAGTGGTGAAGGAGTTGGCTAAGGCTAGCGATGCTAATGCTAAATATAAGCCGATAGTTGTCAGTCTCCCATCTTGTTGCACATGCGCATGACATACGTCACGACCAAACGTTAGCGATTGGTTATGGCAGATCCAGAGTGGCTCTGGGAAACCAGAACCAATAGTTTTAAACTTCAACAGAGTACCCACCTTCAAGGAAGTTAACACTGTTAATGGAGAGAGGCCAGACTCTCTGGACCAATGAAATGGACCAGAGTCTGGTAGGACCAGGCTAGTGGACCAGAATCTGGTAGGACCAGGCTAGTGTACCGGAGCCTGGTAGGACCAGGCTAGTGAACCGGAGCCTGGTAGGACCAGGCTAATTGACCAGAATCTGGTAGGACCAGGCTAGTGTACCAGAGTCTGGTAGGACCAGGCTAAAGTACCAGAGTCTGGTAGGACCAGGCTAATGGACCAGAGTCTGGTAGGACCAGGCTAAGAAGTTCTGCCGGATGTCCACCCCCTTCCTCTGTCTCTGCGTTGGCGTTCTAACCTCTGGTGGATTTGTGAGGACTATGGTTAACTGCTCCTCAGATCTCTGCAGGGTAAATCCAGACAGCTAGCTAGACTATCTGTCCAATCTGAGTTTTCTGTTGCACGACTAAAACTACTTTTGAACGTCCACGTGTTCCACCAAAACAAGTTCTTTCCTGAGACTATTTAACAGAGGCACCGTGGCTCCGTCCAGAGCTTAGCCCCGCCCACGATGATTGTGATTGGTTTAAAGAAATGCCAATAAACCAGAGCATGTTTTTCTCCCATCCCCAGAATGCTGTGTGAACTAGCCAGACCTTCTGCCGCAGCGCTGTGGAGGAAGGTCTGGACTGGCGATGTAGAGGACCTAAAGAGTTTTTTTTAACCCCAATGAGCTTTTAAGTGAGTTGTTGATGGAAACAATAGAAAACGTTGTAATAGAAATACAGGAGCTACTTGCAACTTTCAAAAAGTTAAATCAATTATTGTATGGTTCTGGTCCAAAAGCTCTGAAATCACACAACTAAAAAACCCATAGAAAGATTCACCTGATTTACTCATGAAATGTCCAAAAATTAAATTGAAAATAGCTTTCCAATGTTTGATTGATGTGTGTTGTTGCTGCTCTGTACAGTTTTCAACAATTTATCAGTATTGTATATTATATTAACTGACAAATTACTGCATGTACGTAGAGTGTACTGCAAAAGCACAGATTAGATTTGTTCTATTCAAACATTACTTCTATCTTTGGCCCTTTGAATTGCGGTATAAAAGATGATGTTTCTTCTCAGCTCCTCCCTCCTCTTTCTCCTCTCCTTAATCTCAATCCTTGCCTTAATTTCTCCTCCTCATCACCTTTGCTCTTCTTTCCTCACTTCGCTGCCTCTCTCATTTTCCCAAACACCCTCTCCTCATCATCCAACCTCTCTTCTCCTCTTCCAACTTTTTCCTTTGCTTTCTTCCTTTTTAACTCTGTCCTACTTTCTTTCTTTTGTTTCCTCCCTTTCTCTCTCTCTCCTTTATGTCTTCCCTCCGCCTGCCATCTTCTCTCTCTCTCTCTCTGTCTTCAGGTTGTTTGAGTACCATGGCCGGGTGTCTCCGGTCCCTCGGGTGGTGCCCATCAAACGGCCACGGGTAGCAGTGCCTCTGGTACAGCGGGTCAAATCCTTACCGGTCAAACTGCTGGCACGTAACGCCTCGGTCCTCCCCACCAGCAACGGCAACAAACAGAGATGTAAGTCTATCTATTTATCTATCTATCTATCTGTCTATCTGTCTATCTGTCTATTTGTTTGTCTGTCTGTCTGTTAAATTCCTGGCAAAGGTTATTTTTTACAATACTTTTTATTGATCCCCAGTGGGGAAATTACAATTTACACTCTCACTATAAATCACTACACACAGGCCTGAAATACATACACACATGCTCAGGACCTATTCATGCACAAAATGGAGAGATGTCAGAGTGAGTGGGTTGCCAGTGCTGGACCAGCACCCTTAGCAGTTGGGGGTGAGTACAGTGCCTTGCTCAAGAGCACCTTGGCAGCACCCAGGTAGTGAGCTGGTATCTCTCAATCCACACTCCGTACAGGGACTTGAACCAGCGACCCTCCGCTTCCTATCCCAACTCCTTACATACTGACCTACTGCCACACCCATAAAAGTTTCAAAAATCCAGAAAATCATTTATCAACACCGCTGTTTCAAAGGTATTTTGAAAAACCTCACAAAATATACTTTCTTTTACAACATAATAATAATTTCTGCCCCCCAAAAACGCCCCCATGAGTCATTTGTTCAAGCGGCAATTACAACTCATATTCCTTAGGAACCGGAATCAATAATATAATCAGAACGGTTAAAATCTAAACGATAACCAACCCTAGCGTGGCTGAAATACAACGTTTTAAGGGAGTCCTCATATAATATACTCTGGTGGGTTGTATTTCCTGCCACCTTTAGTTGCGCTAATTTATGAAACATTTTATATGGGTCATATTAGAGAGTAGGAATAAACAACCTATATCGTTGTTTGGAGGACTTGATATTTTCAATA